>NC_048580.1:6696993-6819493 GCF_013265735.2 Oncorhynchus mykiss
TCGGTTACTAGTCTAACGCTCTAACCACTAGGCTACCCTACCGCCCCAAATGTTTGGAGATGTTTGATATGAGTCTGGAAGGAGAGTTTACAGTCTAACCAGACACCCAGGTATTTGTAGTTGTTCACGTATTCTACGTCAGAACCGTCCAGAGTAGTGATGCTAGTCGGGCGGGCGGGCAGCGAACGATTGAAAAGCATGCATTTGGTTTTGCTAGCGTTTAAGAGCAGTTGGAGGCCACAGAAGGAGTGTTATATGAAATTGAAGCTCGTTTGGAGGTTAGTTAACACAGTGTCCACAGAAGGGCCAGATGTACACAGAATGGTGTTGTCTGCGTAGAAGTGGATCAGGGAATCACCCGCAGCAAGAGCGACATCATTGATGTATATAAAGAAAAGAGTCGGCCCGAGAATTGAACCCTGTGGTACCCCCGTAGAGACTGCCAGAGATCCGGACAACAGGGTTTTACACACTGAACTCTGAGAAATTGTTGGTGAACCAAGTGAGGCAGTCATATGAGAAACCAAAGCTATTGATTCTGCCGATAAGAATAAGGTGATTGACAGAGTCGAAAGCCTTGGCCAGGTCGATGAATACGGCTGTACAGTACTGTCTTTTATCGATGACGGTTATGATATTGTTTAGAACCTTGAGCGTGGCTGAGGTGCACCCGTGACCAGCTCGGAAGCCGGATTGCACAGCGGAGAAGGTACGGTGGGACTCGAAATGCTCAGTGATCTGTTTATTAACTTTGTTTTCGAAGACTTTAGATAGGCAGGGCAGGATGGATAGAGGTCTGTAACAGTTTGGGTCTAGAGTGTCACCCTCTTTGAAGAGGGGGATGACCGCGGCAGCTTTCCAATCTTTGGGGATCTCAGACGATACAAAAGAGAGATTAAACAGACTAGTAATAGGAGTTGTAACAATGGCGGCAGATAGTTTCAGAAAGAGGGTCCTGATTGTCTAGCCCAGCCGATTTGTACTGGTCCAGGTTTTTCAGCTCTTTCAGAACATCTGCGATGTGCATTTGGGTGAAAGAGAAGCTGGGGAAGCTCGGGCAAGTAGCTGAGAGGGGTGCAGAACTGTTGGCCGGGGTTGGGGTAGCCAGGAGGAAAGCATGGCCAGCCATAGAGAAATGCATACACCCTATCCCCTACACCGTAGCCTTTAAACCCAAGCATCTACACCTTAGCCTTTACACCCTAGCGCCTTCACCCTAGCCTAGATCCTTGCCCCTACACCCTGGCCTCTGGTCCCTACACCCTAGCCCCTACACGCTAGCCTCTACACCCTAGCCTCTACACCCTAGCCCCTAACCCTTACACCCTAGCCCCTAACCCTTACACCCTAGCCTCTAGCCCCTAACCCTTACACCCTAGCCTCTACTCCATAGCCTCTACACCCTAGCCCCTAACCCTAGCCTCCCTACACCCTATCCCCTACACCCTAGCCCCTACACCTTAGATACTAGCACTACACCGTAGCCTAGACCCTACACCCTAGCCCCTTCACCCTATCTTAGCCCCTAGCCCTTACACCCTAGCTTAGCCCCTAGCCCTTACACTCTAGCTTAGACCCTAGTCCCTAGCCCTTAGACTCCAGCCTAGCCCCTAGCCTTTACACTCTAGCTTAGACCCTAGCCCCTACATCCTAGCTTAGACCCTAGCCCTTACACCACTAGCTTACACCCTAGCCCCTAGCCTATACACCCTAGCCTAGCCCCTATCCCTTATACCCTAGCCCCTACACCCTAGCCTAGCCCCTATCCCTTATACCCTAGCCCCTTCACCCTAGCTTAGACACTAGCCCCATGCCTAGACCCTAGCCCCTACATCCTACATCCTACATCCTACACCCTAGCCCTTACACCCTAGCCCCTACATCCTACACCCTAGCCCTTACACACTAGACCAGACCCTAGCTCTTACATCCTACACCCTAGCCCCTACATCCTAGCCCCTAGCCCCTACATCCTAGACCCTAGCCCCTACATCCTAGACCCTAGCCCCTACATCCTACACCCTAGCCCCTACATCATACACCCTAGCCCCTACATCCTACACCCTAGCCCCTACATCCTAGACCCTAGCCCCTACATCCTAGACCCTAGCCCCTACATCCTAGACCCTAGCCCCTACATCCTAGACCCTAGCCCCTACATCCTACACCCTAGCCCCTACATCCTACACCCTACATCCTACACCCTAGCCCCTACATCCTAGACCCTAGCCCCTACATCCTAGACCCTAGCCCCTACATCCTACACCCTACATCCTACACCCTAGCCCCTACATCCTAGACCCTAGCCCCTACATCCTAGACCCTAGCCCCTACATCCTAGACCCTAGCCCCTACATCCTAGACCCTAGCCCCTACATCCTAGACCCTAGCCCCTACATCCTAGACCCTAGCCCCTACATCCTAGACCCTAGCCCCTACATCCTACATCCTAGCCCCTACATCCTAGACCCTAGCCCCTACATCCTAGACCCTAGCCCCTACATCCTAGACCCTAGCCCCTACATCCTAGACGCTAGCCCCTACATCCTAGACGCTAGCCCCTACATCCTAGACGCTAGCCCCTACATCCTAGACCCTAGCCCCTACATCCTAGACCCTAGACCCTACATCCTAGCCCCTACATCCTAGACCCTAGCCCCTACATCCTACACCCTAGCCCTTACACAGGTTCAGCTTCAGGACCTGCGGCCCTCTAGTGGAGGACCTACCTTCTTTGTGTCGCCTGCCACTCTGGATGAATTGGTCTTGACTGATTCTACAGGCCAGTACCCGGAGGTTGTCAGTCCAATTTCAGAGCTGACAGGAGACCGGAACCAATGGACCACAGACAGAGTTACTTGTATTGTTTTCATGACATCACGTAGTGTAATTGGGAAACAACACTACTGAAGTGAAATACAAGCAGTAAGAGGGGTAAACTCGGATTTGATTTACGGCCTTAAAATGTTGGATGTTGATTCCATCCCATTGATTCCATCAAATGTATTTTATAAAGCCCTTTTTACATCAACAGTTGTCACAAAGTGCTGTACAGAAACCCAGCCTAAAACACCAGAGAGCAAGCAATGCAGATGTAGAAGCACGGTGGCTAGGAACAACTCCCTAGAAAGGCAGGGAACCTAGGAAGAAACTTGGAGAGGAGCCAGGCTCTGAGGGGTGGGCCAGTCCTCTTCTGGCTGTGCCGGTGGAAATTAAGAGTACAGGCATTTAGGCCAGATCGTTCTTCAAAATGTTCAAATGTTCATAGATGACCAGCACATGGTCATTTAAGCCAAATCGTTTTTCAAGACATTCAACCGTTCATAGATGACCAGCAGGGTCAAACTAGTAATCACAGTGGTTATACATGTTTTGGGTGCAATAGTTCACCTCCTCAGGAGTAAATGATTGATTGATTCCCATCCCAGGTGACAGACGACAAGATAGTGGGTACCAATTTAGTGACGGGTCTTCCGAAGTCCAGCCCAGGACCGTGGTCCGGTAGTAACCGGGATATGATTGTCAGGACCTCCAAACTGCTGTTACCTGTCACCTGTGAATTCCCACGACACTACGAGGTCTCCGACGGTTACCAGGTAAGAGGGTGATTGAATGCTTCTTTTTAGTACTTCCTCTTAAACTCAGTTATTTCAAAATAAAAGTCCAACATTCAAAATAAAAGTCCAACATTCAAAATAAAAGTCCAACATTCAAAATAAAAGTCCAACATTCAAAATAAAAGTCCAACATACAAAATAAAAGTCCAACATTCAAAATAAAAGTCCAACATTCAAAATAAAAGTCCAACATTCAAAATAAAAGTCCAACATACAAAATAAAAGTCCAACATTCAAAATAAAAGTCCAACATTCAAAATAAAAGTCCAACATTCAAAATAAAAGTCCAACATTCAAAATAAAAGTCCAACATACAAAATGATATGGAATAAAACTATTAGTTTTCCTTTAAATGATGTTTGGAAACCCACCTTTTAGCTTGCTATTTTATTATCATTATCCCTTTTTCATTGTTTTATTTCTTTTATTTGTTTGATTTTATCTATTTCGTTCTGTTTTTTTTATAAAGGTTGCTTGAGCGACTTTAAATTGCATTTTTAAAATAAGTTGAAATTTAACTTCTCTCTCTCTCATCCCAGGCCAGTCTCCGTAGCTCCGCCCTAGAGCTAGCAGGCCACTCCCAGGGCCTGTTCCCCTTCTCTCTGGAGCTGTTTAAGAGTGCTGAGTTCTCTGAGCCCTACCGGGCTCCACCCCAACTACGCCTCCACGACTCACTGTTCTTCGGGGTGGAACCCAGGGAGAAGGTACTGTACTGAATCCCAAATGGCACCCTATGTAGTGCACTACTGTTAACCAAAGCCCTACACTCTTAGGAAAAAATAGGTTATATCTAGAAACTAAAAGGGTTCATCGGCTGTCCCCGTAGGAAAACCCTTTCAAGAACCCTTTAGAACCCCTTTTGGAAATATAATTTTTTCTAAGAGTGTGTATAGTGCACTACATAGGGAATAGGGTGCCATAGGGCCCTGGTCTAAAGTAGTGCACTATATAGGGAATAGGGTGTCATTTGGGACCACATCTCTGTTGTCTCCATAGCACAGATCAATAAAGATCTTCTGTTTTTGTTCGCTTGTGGATCATACTTTGTTGACTGATACATTTCTTTGACAATTTAAGATTTCCGTTCGGGTGAGGCTTTTAATAAGCTCTTTTTATGTGTCAAATTTTGGTATGTTGTACTTTACTTTAAGTTTACTCACTTTACAAATTTGACTTGTGCTTGACTTACTATAGGTGGAGGGTTTGTCAGCTCTGGTGGAGAGCTGCTTTGCTACCCCCAGCGCCAAGGCAGACCAGGCTCTCAAATACTACCTCATCAAAGACGGGTGGGTACTATACTACCATGTACATTATATACTGTATCAGCATGACGGGAGGACGAGAGTGGGGGCAGTGGTGTTTACTCCAAAGTCAATTGATCAATCCTGCCGACAATGCCAACAAAAAAAACTGGTTACGACAGACAGACGGACGGAAATACTAGTTCCAGAGAATACACAAAAGGGAAATCTGTGACAATGACCAGACAGACACATATATATAAACACACACACACACACATATATCACATATATATACACAAACACACACACATATATACATATACATATACATATATATATATATATATATATATATATATATATATATATATATATACACAAACACACACACACACCCTGCTCTATCAGGACTATCTATAAAATGTTTCCAACAAAACACTTCTCCTCCATACTTCACAGAGAATGCATCCCAAATGGCACCCTATTCCCTATGTAGTGCACTACTTTAGACCAGGGCCCTATGGGGAATGGCACCCTATTCCCTATATAGTGCACTACTTTAGACCAGGGCCCTATGGGGAATGGCACCCTATTCCCTATATAGTGCACTACTTTAGACCAGGGCCCTATTCCCTATATAGTGCACTACTTTAGACCAGGGACCTATTCCCTATATAGTGCACTACTTTAGACCAGGGCCCTATTCCCTATATAGTGCACTACTTTAGACCAGGGCCCTATTCCCTATATAGTACACTACTTTAGACCAGGGCCCTATTCCCTATATAGTACACTACTTTAGACCAGGGCCCATAGGGAATAGGATGCCATTTATAAAGGCATAAAGGCAGCCATAGCTAACAGTGATGGAGTAGCTTGTTAAGACAGGGTATGGGTCAGTGGGTATTGTGTTAAGACGGAGTAGCTTGTTAAAACATGGTATGGGTCAGTGGGTATTGTGTTAAGACGGAGTAGCTTGTTAAAACAGGGTATGGGTCAGTGGGTATTGTGTTAAGATGGAGTAGCTTGTTAAAACATGGTATGGATCAGTGGGTATTGTGTTAAGATGGAGTAGCTTGTTAAAACAGGGTATGGGTCAGTGGGTATTGTGTTAAGATGGAGTAGCTTGTTAAAACATGGTATGGATCAGTGGGTATTGTGTTAAGATGGAGTAGCTTGTTAAAACAGGGTATGGGTCAGTGGGTATTGTGTTAAGATGGAGTGGCTTGTTAAAACAGGGTATGGATCAGTGGGTATTGTGTTAAGACGGAGTAGCTTGTTAAAACAGGGTATGGATCAGTGGGTATTGTGTTAAGACGGAGTAGCTTGTTAAAACAGGGTATGGGTTGTCAGCATAACTATCATCTCCTCCTATAATATCCTGCCCTCATTGTGCCCCTCTCCTCCTCCCCTACTCCTCTTCTCTCCCCACCTCCCCTGCTCTCTCCCTCCTCCCCTACTCCTCTTCTCTCCCCACTTCCCCTCCTCCCCTTCTCTCCCTCCTCCCCTACTCCTCTTCTCTCCACACTGCCCCTCCTCTCTCTCTGATCACCACCTCATCTTCTCTCCTCACCTCCCCTCATCCCACCCCTCCTATCCCTCCTCCTCTTCTCTCCCCTCCTCTCTCCCTCCTCCCCTTCCCCTCTTCTCTCCCCCCTCCCCTTCCCCTCTTCTCTCCCCTCCACTCTCCCTCCTCCCCTTCCCCTCCACTCTCCCTCCTCCCCTTCCCCTGCTCCCCTACCTCCTCCCCTCCCCTCCTCTCTCCCTCCTCCCCTCCTCTCTCCCTCCTCCCCTCCTCTCTCCCTCCTCCCCTCCTCTCTCCCTCCTCCCCTCCACTCTCCCTCCTCCCCTTCCCCTCCACTCTCCCTCCTCCCCTTCCCCTCTTCTCTCCCCACCTCTCTCCCTCCTCCCCGCCTCTCTCCCTCCTCCCCTCCTCTCCTCTCTCCCTCCTCCCCACCTCTCTCCCTCCTCCCCGCCTCTCTCCCTCCTCCCCTCCCCTCCTCTCTCCCTCCTCCCCGCCTCTCTCCCTCCTCCCCTCCCCTCCCCCTCCTCCACTTATTTTCTTTCTCCCCTTCCCCTACTCCCTTCCTCCTCTCCCTCCTCTTCTCTCCCCACTTCCCCTCCTCTCTCCCGCCTCCCCTACCCCTCCTCTCTCGCTCCTCCCCTTCACCCTTCCCTCCTCCCCCTCTCCTCTTCTCTCCCCACTTCCCCTCCTCTCTCCCTCCTCCCCTTCTCCCTTCCCTCCTCCCCTCTCTCCCCTATTTCCTCTTCTCTCTAACCCTATAATGTGTGTTTAGGTGTATCTCAGATGAAATGGTGCGCCAGTACTCTGCTAAGGACCAGCTATCCAAACACTACCAGGTTCCTGTCTTCAAGTTTGTTGGCAAGGACAACAAGGTCAGTAAGAACAGACACCCCGGGAGCCAGCTGGCCAGTTCAGTATATGTGTGTACGTGTCTATGTTCTGTATCTACGTGCGTATCCACGTGTCTATCTGCGTGTGTGTCAACAGGAGGTGTTCCTGCACTGTCGTGTGTTGGTGTGTGGGGCAGGAGACTCCCGCTGTTCTCAGGGCTGTAGAGGGCGTCTTCGTCGGGAACTGTGGAGGACTGAGGAGGAACAGGAGGACTGGGACCAGCATCACGTGCTGAGTGGAGGACCCATACGCATCTTGCCAGACTGAGACATCAGACCGCCGTGGCACCTCCATACCACCTTCAGGCCATCTCACCACTGCACCACTGCAAACATAGAAATAGATACAATAGATATAGAGATAGATATTGTAGGAGCATGACCAGCATTGTCTCCTGAGTGGAGGACCCATACACATTCTGCCAGACTGAGACATAAGACCACCGCCGCCACCACCAGGCCACCACCACCAGGCCACCACCACCACCAGGCCACCACCACCACCAGGCCACCACCACCACCACCACCACCAGGCCACCACCACCACCAGGCCACCACCACCACCACCAGGCCACCACCACCACCAGGCCACCACCACCACCACCACCACCACCAGGCCACCACCACCACCAGGCCACCACCACCACCAGGCCACCACCACCACCACCACCACCGCCGCCACCACCAGGCCACCACCACCACCAGGCCACCACCACCACCACCAGGCCACCAGACCACCACCACCACCACCAGGCCACCACCACCACCAGGCCACCACCACCACCAGGCCACCACCACCAGGCCACCACCACCAGGCCACCACCACCACCAGGCCACCACCACCACCACAACCACCACCACCACCACCAGGCCACCACCACCACCAGGCCACCACCACCAGGCCACCACCACCAGGCCACCACCACCACCAGGCCACCACCACCACCAGGCCACCACCACCACCAGGCCACCACCACCACCAGGCCACCACCACCACCAGGCCACCACCACCACCACCAGACCACCAGACCACCACCACCACCAGGCCACCACCACCAGGCCACCACCACCACGCAGAATCAATAATGCTCTGTGTAAGGACCCATACAGCTCCGGAGTCTGCTGGTTGTCTGTTCTACCTGATCATTAATTTCCCCCACTTGGTGTCCCAGGTCTAAATCAGTCCCTGATTAGAGGGGAATCACCCACCTGGTGTCCCAGGTCTAAACCAGTCCCTGATTAGAGGGGAATTACCCACCTGGTGTCCCCGGTCTAAATTAGTCCCTGATTAGAGAGGAATTACTCACCTGGTGTCCCAGGTCTAAACCAGTCCCTGATTAGAGGGGAATCACCCACCTGGTGTCCCAGGTCTAAATCAGTCCCTGATTAGAGGGCAATCACCCACCTGGTGTCCCAGGTCTAAATCAGTCCCTGATTAGAGGGGCACTATGGGGGAGAGCAGTGGAACTGGCATCTAGGTCCAGAGTTGAGTTTGAGAGGCCTCGTGGTTCAGTCGGAAAGGACATGATGACATCCACCTGTCACTAATTTACCATGACCACTTACACGACTCAGAAGGTGAAGAGAACCATCAGAGACTCTCCTGGTTAAACCAAATCAATTAGTCAAATCAAGTCCTGACTTTCAGTCATTGATGTAGGCCAGGCCACACATCCCTCAGTAATGCACTGTATCCTCTAACTCACTTATGTCAGTCTCCCTAGTAAATACAGCACATCAATATATATATATATGCTTACGTTCCAAATTGCACCCTATTTCCTATATAGTGCACTGTATTTGATCAGAGCCCATAGGGGAATAGGGTGCCAATTGAAACACATTCCTATATCTTAGCCACTTGGCCCTCGAGCACAATCTCCTCACACATTAAAGTGATTGGCAGTTCTATTAGAAATCGTTTGAAAGGCTTGAGGAGCTGGGGTTTGCAATTTGTCAGTCGTACTACAAGATGACAGATCCTAAACTAGGTCAGTGAGTTTTGCAAGATGCGTTTCTCAAGCCTGATGACTTGTTTACAGGCCATGCCTGTACGTAGATGCCTGACTTGCCTAGTTAAATATAAAGGTTAGAAAATGTAGATTTATTTCATGCCAATGTACTGGTTTATACCAGTGTCCTTCACTTTTTCCACATTTTGTTACGTTACAGCCTTATTCTAAAATGTATTAAAATCCCTTTTTTCTCATAAATCTACACACAATACCCTATAATGACAAAACAAAAACAGGTTTTTAGAATTTTTTTTGCAAATGTATTAATAATAAAAACAGAAATACCTTATTGACATCAATATTCAGACCCTTTGCTATGAGACTCGACATTGAGCTCAGGTGCATCCTGTTTCCATTGATCATCCTTAAGATTTTTCTACAACTTGGAGTCCACCTGTGGTAAATTATTTGGAAAGGCACACACCTGTCTATATACGGTCCCACAGTTGACAGTGCAAAAACCAAGCGATGAGGAATTGTCAGTAGCACTCCTAGACAGGATTGTGTCGAGGCACAGATCTGGGGAAGGGTACCAAAACATTTCTGCAGCATTGAAGGTCCACAAGAACACAGTGGCCTCCATTATTATTAAATGTAAGAAGTTTGGAACCATCAAGACTCTTCCTAGAGCTGGCCGCCCGGCCAAACTGAGCAATCGGGGGAGAAGGGCCTTGGTCAGGGAGGTGACCGAGAACCTGATGGTCACTCTGACAGAGCTCCAGAGTTTCTCTGTGGAGATGGGAGAATCTTCCACTGCAGTACTCCACCAATCAGGCCTTTATGATAGTGGCCAAATGGAATCCACTCCTCAGTAAAAGGCACATAACAGCCCACTTGAAGTTTGCCTAAAGGCACCTAAAGGTCTCAGATGAGATGAGAAACAAGATTCTCTGATCTGATGAAACCAAGATTAGACTCTTTGGCCTGAATGCCAAGTGTGACGTCTGGAGGAAACCTGGCACCATTCCTACGGTGAAGCATGGTGGTGACAGCATCATGCTGTGGGGATGCTTTTCAGTGGCAGGGAATGGGAGACTAGTCAGGATCGAGGGAAAGATGAACGGAGCAAAGTACAGAGATATCCTTAATGAAAACTTGCTCAGGACCTCAGATTGGGGTGAAGGTTCACCTTCCAACAGGACAACGACCCTAAGCACACAGCCTAGACAACGCAGGAGTGGCTTCGGGACAAGTCTCTGAATGTCCTTGAGTGGCCCAGCCAGAGCCCGGACTTGAACCAGATCGAACATCTCTGGAGAGATCTGAAAATAGCTGTGCAGCGACACTCCCCATCCAACCTGACAGAGCTTGAGAGGATCTGTGAAGAAGAATGGGATAGACTCCCCCAAAAAAGGTGTGCCCAGCTCGTAGCATCATACCCAAGAAGACTCGATGCTGCCAAAGGTGCTTCAAAAAAGTACTGAGGAAAGGGTCTGAATTTGTAAATCTGATATTTCTGTGTATAAAATGAAATAAAAAAATACATTCTAAACCTGTTCTTGCTTTTTTTTATGGGGTATTGTGATGTCATTATGGGGTATTGTGATGTCATTATGGGGTATTGTGATGTCATTATGGGGTATTGTGATGTCATTATTGTGTGTGAATTGATGAGGGGGAAAAAAACTATTTAATACATTTTAGAATAATGCTGTAACGTAACAAAATGTGAAAAAAGTCAAGGGGTCTGAATACTTTCAGAATGCAGTGTAAGTGTAGTAAGAACATATGTAATATCCATGGACAAACAGTGTAATTTACAGTATATAACCGATGTATGGAGAGCTAGCCTGACTGCCAGTCTGTTTATGCTCTCTTGCCAACTTCTTATAGAGTTGTCGTGTTTGGCTTGACAAGAGAGCAGAACGACTGACACCCCGAGTTAATAAAGACAGCAGAACGACTGACACCCCAGGTTGATAAAGAGAGCAGAACGACTGACACCCCAGGTTAATAAAGAGAGCAGAACGACTGACACCCCAGGTTAATAAAGAGAGCAGAACGACTGACACCCCGAGCTCATTGAAAAACCCTGATGAGTATTAACTGAAAACATGTGGTGTATCGTGACTAGAAATCACCACTGTATACCACCACTGTATACCACTACTCTATACCACCACTCTATACCACCACTGTATACCACCACTGTAAACCACTACTCTATACCACTACTGCATACCACTACTGTATACCACTACAGTATACCACTACTCTATACCACTACTCTATACCACTACAGTATACCACCACTGTATACCACTACTCTATACCACTACTGTATACCACTACAGTATACCACCACTGTAAACCACTACTCTATACCACTACTGCATACCACTGTATACCACTACTCTATACCACTACTGTATACCACCACTGTATACCACTACTGTATACCACTACTGTATACCACTACTCTATACCACTACTCTATACCAATACTCTATACCACTACTGTATACCACTACTGTATACCACCACTCTATACCACTACAGTATACCACTACTGTATACCACCACTCTGTACCACTACTGTATACCACTACAGTATACCACCACTCTATACCACTACAATATACCACTACAGTATACCACTACAGTATACCACCACTCTATACCACTACAGTATACCACCACTCTATACCACTACAGTATACCACCACTCTATACCACTACTGTATACCACCACTCTATACCACTACTCTATACCACTACAGTATACCACTACAGTATACCACCACTCTATACCACTACTGTATACCACCACTCTGTACACCACTACAGTCTACCACCACTCTATACCACTACTGTATACGCCTACTCTATACCACTACAATATACCACTACTGTATACCACCACTCTATACCACTACTGTATACCACTTCTGTATACCACCACTCTATACCACTACAGTATACCACTACTGTATACCACTACAGTATACCACTACTGTATACCACTACTGTATACCACCACGCTATACCACTACAGTATACCACTACAGTATACCACCACGCTATACCACTACAGTATACCACTACTGTATACCACTACTGTATACCACTACTGTATACCCCTACTCTATACCACCACTCTATACCACTACAGTATACCACCACTCTATACCACTACAGTATACCACTACTGTATACCACTACAGTATACCACTACTGTATACCACTACAGTATACCACCACTCTATACCACTACAGTATACCACTACAGTATACCACCACTCTATACCACTACTGTATACCACTACAGTATACCACTACTGTATACCACCACTCTATACCACTACTGTATACCACTACAGTATACCACCACTCTATACCACTACAGTATACCACTACAGTATACCACCACTCTATACCACTACAGTATACCACTACAGTATACCACCACTCTATACCACTACTGTATACCACTACAATATACCACTACTGTATACCACCACTCTATACCACCACTCTATACCACTACAGTATACCACTACAGTATACCACTACTGTATACCACTACAGTATACCACCACTCTATACCACTACAGTATACCACTACTGTATACCACTACTGTATACCACTACAGTATACCACTACTGTATACCACTACTGTACCTACAGTACCTTAAGTGAACTTATCACATCAACATTGTATAATTAGTTATTCATTTATTAATCGAAAAGTAACACAAAAAAAGCCTGATATTCCCCATCAGTCAATGGACAGCAACACGCATAATAACATACAGCGCAACATAACACACTTATTTGTGCGTAGTGGAAGTAGCCAGTCAGTAACAGCACAGGTCCAACTAACTGGTGTTTGTGTTGTGTTAGACTAGGTTATTACGGGAGTGCGTCCCTATTCCCTACAAAGTGCACTACTTTCGACCAGAGCCTCATGATGCCGTGGTCAAAAGTAGTGCACTTTGTAGGGAATAGGTTGCCGTTTGGGACATGGGCTTGTTTTCATACAAAGTGCACATCAAATTGCCCCAGTTAGCAGGTACAGTTTGTATTCTTATGTGGGATATGATGCTGCCTGAAAGGTCTGTTCTCTATCAGGATTTTGTTTTTTTGGGGGGTTTGAGGTAATGTTAATAAAATAATAACACAATAATATGTTAAATGGGAGTCATAGTCTTTTCCTGAAAATATACTTGGAATATAAATATTCGCTGTCAAGTTTCAGAAAATAGAAATAGGTAGAAGTTAGATAAAGACAGTGTGACACGACGCTACATTCGGGTTAGTATTTTTTATTCTACATAATAACCACTATTAACTCATTGGTAAAGTCTTGTTAGGGCTTTACTACTGTATACCACTACTCTATACCACTACTGTATACCACTACTCTATACCACTACTGTATACCACTACTCTATACCACTACTGTATACCACTACTCTATACCACTACTCTATACCACTACTGTATACCACTACTCTATACCACTACTCTATACCACTACTGTATACCACTACTGTATACCACTACTCTATACCACTACTCTATACCACTACTGTATACCACTACTCTCCACTATTAACTCATTGGTAAAGTCTTGTTAGGGCTTTCCTCATCAAGCCTAAAGCCTCTGTCGTGTTTTCATGTGGTAATAGAAAAATGGTTATATTTTCTAAGTTAATAATAATAAAGTAATATTCTAATTTGTGCGGTGTGAAGTCCCACTGTATGAATCCATGTTGAGTTCCAAGCACCCTTTCCATTGATGATTCTCGCAAGAGGATATTGTCCTGCATGTCCTCTATAGCGCGTCCCTCTCCTCCCAGCTTTCTCTCCTGTTGAGTAGTGTTGTGTTGTGTCCCAGCCTGGTCCTCTACAGCTCGTCCCTCTCCTCCCAGCTTTCTCTCGTGTTGAGTTGTGTTGTGTCCCAGCCTGGTCCTCTACAGCTCGTCCCTCTCCTCCCAGCTTTCTCTCCTGTTGAGTAGTGTTGTGTTGTGTCCCAGCTGGGGTCCTCTACAGCTCGTCCCTCTCCTCTCCCTCACAGTAACATGCTTCCCTCTGGCTGTTCATGAAGGATCTGCAGCCCAGCGTCCACACAGTGTTGTACAGAGCATCTGCTACGGTCTCACAGGCTGAGCGGGGGGGAGAGATACAGAAGGTTGAGAGAGATTATTTTCCCTTTTGTACTTTTAATAACTATTTGCACATCGTTACAACACTGTATATAGACATAATATGACATTTGAAATGTCTTTATTCTTTTGGAACTTCTGTGAGTGTAATGTTTACTGTTCATTTTTATTGTTGATTTAACTTTTGTATATTATCTACTTCACTTGCTTTGGCAATGTTAGCATACGTTTTCCCATGCCAATAAAGCCCTTAAATTGAATTGAGAGTGAGCGAGAGGGGCTATGATGAGAGAGAGATCTGTATTTGATCATGTTCAGGTTTTTGCTGTTTGTTCTTTGTTATAGAGCCAAAAAGATTGGAGAAGTGGTTTATCCATACATCTCCATTTTGGATAGATAACTATTCATGTTGTTTGTTTAGCGTTTTCCAATTTTCCCAGAAGTGGTTAGAGTCTATGGATTCATCCGTTACATTGAGCTGATTTCTGACGTGGCGAAACCTAGTCAGTTGTACAACTGAATGAATTCAACTGAAATGTGTCTGAATCAGAGAGGTGTGTGGGGGGCTGTCTTAATCGACGTCCACGTCATCGGCTGCCGGGTAGCAATTGTTGTTGGGGGTCAACAGCCTTGCTCAAGGGCAGAACGGCAGATTTTTCCAACATGCTGGCTCAAGAGAGTGAGTGCCTACGTCAGTGAGCGGAGGAGAGTATATACTCCCGTGGCTACAGTAACTCACCTTTGACCTTTGACACGAACCCCAAGCTTTTCTTCAGGTCAGAGCAGATAGCGTGGAGACACCAGCGGTACTTGGAGTCACAGCGGTACTTGTTGGAGCCACAGGTGTCATAGCAACTGTCCAGCTGGTTACAGCACTGAGTCATGGCTGGGATGCCAATGTCAAACTGTGTTGGGATAATACATAGGATTTAAATATTCTATATAGGGATTTATACATTCTATTTATAGGGATTTATACATTCTATATATATAGGGATTTATACATTCTATATATATATATAGGGATTTATACATTCTATATAGGGATTTATACATTCTATATATAGGGATTTATACATTCTATATAGGGATTTATACATTATATATAGGGATTTATACATTCTATATATAGGGATTTATACATTCTATATAGGGATTTATACATTCTATATAAGGATTTATACATTCTATATATAGGGATTTATACATTCTATATAAGGATTTATACATTCTATATAGGGATTTATACATTCTATATAAGGATTTATACATTCTATATAGGGATTTATACATTTTATATATAGGGATTTATACATTCTATATAAGGATTTATACATTCTATATAGGGATTTATACATTTTATATATAGGGATTTATAAATTTTATATATAGGGATTTATACATTCTATATAGGGATTTATACATTCTATATATAGGGATTTATAAATTTTATATATAGGGATTTATACATTCTATATAGGGATTTATACATTCTATATAGGGATTTATACATTTTATATATAGGGATTTATAAATTTTATATATAGGGATTTATACATTCTATATAAGGATTTATACATTCTATATATAGGGATTTATACATTCTAAATATATAGGAATGTATACATTCTATATAGGGATTTATACATTCTATTTATAGGGATTTATACATTCTCTATATAGGGATTTATACATTCTCTATATAGGGATTTATACATTCTATATATAGGGATTTATACATTCTATATATAGGGATTTATACATTCTATATAGGGATTTATACATTCTATATATAGGGATTTATACATTCTATATAGGGATTTATACATTCTATATATAGGGATTTATACATTCTATATATAGGGATTTATACATTCTATTTATAGGGATTTATACATTCTATATAGGGATTTATACATTCTATATATAGGGATTTATACATTCTATATAGAGATTTATACATTCTATATAGGGATTTATACATTCTATATAGGGATTTATACATTCTATATAGGGATTTATACATTATATATAGTGATTTATACATTCTATATAGGGATTTATACATTCTATATAGGGATTTATACATTCTATATATAGGGATTTATACATTTTATATATAGGGATTTATAAATTCTATATAGGGATTTATACATTCTATATAGGGATTTATACATTCTATATATAGGGATTTATAAATTCTATATATAGGGATTTATACATTTTATATATAGGGATTTATAAATTCTATATAGGGATTTATACATTCTATATAGGGATTTATAAATTCTATATAGGGATTTATAAATTCTATATAGGGATTTATACATTCTATATAGGGATTTATAAATTTTATATATAGGGATTTATACATTCTATATAAGGATTTATACATTCTATATATAGGGATTTATACATTCTAAATATATAGGAATGTATACATTCTATATAGGGATTTATACATTCTATTTATAGGGATTTATACATTCTCTATATAGGGATTTATACATTCTCTATATAGGGATTTATACATTCTATATATAGGGATTTATACATTCTATATATAGGGATTTATACATTCTATATATAGGGATTTATACATTCTATATAGGGATTTATACATTCTATATATAGGGATTTATACATTCTATATAGGGATTTATACATTCTATATATAGGGATTTATACATTCTATATATAGGGATTTATACATTCTATTTATAGGGATTTATACATTCTATATATAGGGATTTATACATTCTATATAGGGATTTATACATTCTATATAGGGATTTATACATTCTATATAGGGATTTATACATTCTATATAGGGATTTATACATTCTATATAGGGATTTATACATTCTATATAGGGATTTATACATTCTATATATAGGGATTTATACATTTTATATATAGGGATTTATAAATTCTATATAGGGATTTATACATTCTATATAGGGATTTATACATTCTATACTTTATTTAACCTGGAAAAGAGTCTCTTTTTCAAGTGAGACCTGGCCAAGAAGGCAGCAACAATCAATACATGACAGAATTAAAACATACAACAATACAACAATCAATACATGACAGAATTAAAACATACAACAATCAATACATGACAGAATTAAAACATACAACAATCAATACATGACAGAATTAAAACATACAACAATACAACATGATCCAGCCTAAAAAAAAGCATTTACACTCCTCTGTAACAGTCTCACGTCAATATTTTAAATTCATTCAGGGGCACTAACATATCTAGATGAAGCAGGGATTGTGGACTACTCCATGCCTCTGGTGCACAAGAGAAGGCAGTCTTGCCTAATACTGTGAATGTCCTGGGGACTTTAAGTAGCAACCACCTAGCAGACCTGGTATGGCAACTGCTGGTGGTGAAGGAGACCAGACTACAGAGGTAAAGAGGGAGTTTACCCAAAAGGGCTTTCTTGATGAACACATACAAATGTATCTTTCTACATGTAAAAATTGACGTCCAACCTACCACTTGGTACAATGTGCAATGGTGGGTGAGGGACTTGGCATTTGTAATAAAGCGCAAGGATGCATGATAAACTGAGTCCAGTCTCTGTAAGACAGAGGAGGCTGCATGATAAACAGAGTCCAGTCTCTGTCAGACAGAGGAGGCTGCATGATAAACAGAGTCCAGTCTCTGTAAGACAGAGGAGGCTGCATGATAAACAGAGTCCAGTCTCTGTCAGACAGAGGAGGCTGCATGATAAACAGAGTCCAGTCTCTGTAAGACAGAGGAGGCTGCATGATAAACAGAGTCCAGTCTCTGTCAGACACAGGAGGCTGCATGATAAACAGAGTCCAGTCTCTGTAAGACAGAGGAGGCTGCATGATAAACAGAGTCCAGTCTCTGTCAGACAGAGGAGGCTGCATGATAAACAGAGTCCAGTCTCTGTAAGACGGAGGTGGTTAGGGATTTACACACTATATAGGGATTTATACACTATATAGGGATTTATACACTATATAGGGATTTATACACTATAGGGATTTATACACTATATAGGGATTTTTACACTATATAGGGATGTATACACTATATAGGGATTTATACACTATATAGGGATTTATACACTATATAGGGATTTATACACTCTATAGGGATTTATACACTCTATAGGGATTTATACACTATATAGGGATTTTTACACTATATAGGGATTTTTACACTATATAGGGATTTTTACACTCTATAGGGATTTATACACTATATAGGGATTTATACACTCTATAGGGATTTATACACTATAGGGATTTATACACTATATAGGGATTTTTACACTATATAGGGATTTATACACTATATAGGGATGTATACACTCTATAGGGATTTATACACTATATAGGGATTTATACACTATACAGGGATTTGCACACTATATAGGGATTTATACACTATATAGGGATTTACACACTATATAGGGATTTATACACTATATAGGGATTTATATACTATATAGGGATTTATACACTATATAGGGATTTATACACTATATAGGGATTTATACACTATATAGGGATTTACACACTATATAGGGATTTATACACTATATAGGAATTTACACACTATATAGGAATTTACACACTATATAGGGATTTATACACTATATAGGGATTTATACACTCTATAGGGATTTATACACTCTATAGGGATTTACACGCTATATAGGAATTTACACACTATATAGGAATTTACACACTATATAGGGATTTATACACTATATAGGGATTTATATACTATATAGGGATTTACACACTATATAGGGATTTATACACTATATAGGAATTTACACACTATATAGGGATTTATACACTATATAGGGATTTATATACTATATAGGGATTTATACACTATATAGGGATTTATACACTATATAGGGATTCATACACTATATAGGGATTTATATACTATATAGGGATTTATACACTATATAGGGATTTATACACTATATAGGGATTTATACACTATATAGGGATTTATACACTATATAGGGATTTATACACTATATAGGGATGTATACACTATATAGGGATGCATACTCTATATAGGGATTCATACACTATATAGGGATTTATACACTATATAGGGATTTATACACTATATAGGGATTTATACACTATATAGGGATTTATACACTATAGGGATTTATACACTATATAGGGATTTATACACTATAGGGATTTATACACTATATAGGGAATCATACACTATATAGGGATGTATACACTATATAGCGATTTATACACTATATAGGGATTTATACACTATATAGGGAATCATACACTATATAGGGAATCATACACTACATAGGGATTTATACACTATATTTTTGTATTTATTTTATATATATTTCACCTTTATTTAACCAGGTAGGCCAGTTGAGAACATATCTCATTTACAACTGCGACCTGGCCAAGATAAAGCAAAGCAGTGCGACACAAACAGAGTAATATATAATCAAACATACAGTCAAAAACACAATAGAAAATAAAAATATAAAAATCTATGTACAGTGTGTGCAAATGTAGAAGAGTAGGGAGTTAAGGCAATAAATAGGCCATAGAGGTGAAATAATTAAAATTTAGCATTAATACTGGAGTGATAGATGTGCAGATGATGATGTGCAAGTAGAGATACTGGGGTGCAAAAGAGCAAGAGGATAAGTAACAACATGGGGAGGAGGTAGTTGGGTGTGATATTTACAGATGGGCTCAGTAATCGGTGAGCTGCTCTGACAGCTGATGCTTGAAGTTAGAGAGGGAGATATTAGACTCCAGCCTCAGAGATTTTGGCAATTCGTTCCAGTCATTGGCAGCAGAGAACTGGAAGGAAAGGCGGCCAAAGGAAGTGTTGGCTTTGGGGGTGACCAGTGAAATATACCTGCTGGAGTGCGTGCTACTGGTGGGTGTTGCTATGGTGACCAGTGAGCTGAGATAAGGTGGGGCTTTACCTAGCAAAGGCTTTACCTAGCAAAGACTTATAGATGACCTGGAACCAGTGGGTTTGGATATGTAGTGAGAACCAGCCAACAATAGCATACAGGTCGCAGTGGTGGGTAGTATATGGGGCTTTGGTGACAAAACGGATGGCACTGTGATTGACTGCATCCAATTTTCTGAGTAGAGTGTTGGAGGCTATTTTGTAAATGACATCGCCGAAGTCGAGGATCGGTAGGATGGTCAGTTTTACGAGGGTATGTTTGGCAGCATGAGTGAAGGAGGCTTTGTTACGAAATAGGAAGCCAATTCTACATTTCATTTTGGATTGGAGATGCTTAATGTGAGTCTGGAAGGAGAGTTTACAGTCTAACCAGACACCTAGGTGTTTGTAGTTGTCCACATATTCTAGGTCAGAACCGTCTCGAGTAGTGATGCTAGTTGGACGGGAGGGTGCGGGCAGCGATCATTTGAAGAGCTTGCTCTTAGTTTTACTAGCATTTAAAAGCAGTTGGAGGCCACATTAGGAGTGTTGTATTGCATTGAAGCTTGTTTGGAGGTTTGTTAGCACAATGTCCAAAGAAGGGCCAGAAGTATACAGAATGCTGTCGTCTGCGTAGAGGTGGATCAGAGAATCACCAGCAGCATGAGCGACATCATTGATGTATTCAGAGAAGAGAGTCGGCCCGAGGATTGAACCCTGTGGAACCCCAATAGAGACTGCCAGATGTCCGGACAACAGGCCCTCCAGGTTGACACACTGAACTCTGAGAAGTAGTTGGTGAAGCAGGCGAGGCAGTCATTTGAGAAGCCAAGGCTATTGAATCTGACGATAAGAATGCGTGATTGACAGAGTAGAAAGTCTTGGCCAGGTCGATGAATACAGCTGCACAGTACTGTCTTTTATCGATGGCGGTTATGATATCGTTTAGGACCTTGAGCGTGGCTGAGGTGCACCCATGACCAGCTCGGAAACTAGATTGCATCATGGAGAAGGTACGGTGGGATTCGAAATGGACGGTGATCTGTTTGTTAACTTTCAAAGATTTTAGAAAGGCAGGGCAGGATGGATACAGGTCTATAACTGTTTGGGTCTAGAGTGTCTCCCCCTTTGAAGAGGGGATGACCGCGACAGCTTTCCAATCTTTGGGGATCTCAGATATATATAAGGATGTATACACTATATAGGGATTTATACACTATATAGGGATTTATACTCGACATGGGGATTTATTCACTATATAGGGATTTATACTCTACATGGGGATTTATACACTATACAGGGATTTATACACTATATAGGGATTTATACTCGACATGGGGATTTATTCACTATATAGGGATTTATACTCTACATGGGGATTTATACATAGGGATTTATACACTATATAGTGATGTATACTCTACATAGGGATTTATACACTATATAGTGATGTATACTCTACATAGGGATTTATACACTATATAGGGATGTATACTCTACATAGGGATTTATACATAGGGATTTATACACTATATAGTGATGTATACTCTACATAGGGATTTATACACTATACAGGGATTTATACACTACATAGGGATTTATACACTATATAGGGATGTATACTCTACATAGGGATTTATACACTATACAGGGATGTATACTCTACATAGGGATTTATACACTATATAGGGATTTATACACTATATAGGGATGTATACTCTACATAGGGATTTATACACTATACAGGGATGTATACTCTACATAGGGATTTATACACTATATAGGGATGTATACTCTACATAGGGATTTATACATAGGGATTTATACACTATATAGTGATGTATACTCTACATAGGGATTTATACACTATATAGGGATGTATACTCTACATAGGGATTTATACACTATATAGTGATGTATACTCTACATAGGGATTTATACACTATATAGGGATGTATACTCTACATAGGGATTTATACACTATATAGTGATGTATACTCTACATAGGGATTTATACACTATATAGGGATGTATACTCTACATAGGGATTTATACACTATACAGGGATGTATACTCTACATAGGGATTTATACACTATATAGGGATTTATACACTATATAGGGATTTATACACTATATAGTGATGTATACTCTACATAGGGATTTATACACTATATAGTGATGTATACTCTACATAGGGATTTATACATAGGGATTTATACACTATATAGGGATGTATACTCTACATAGGGATTTATACACTATATAGTGATGTATACTCTACATAGGGATTTATACACTATATAGGGATGTATTCTCTACATAGGGATTTATACACTATATAGTGATGTATACTCTACATAGGGATTTATACATAGGGATTTATACACTATATAGGGATGTATACTCTACATAGGGATTTATACACTATACAGGGATTTATACACTATATAGTGATGTATACTCTACATAGGGATTTATACACTATATAGGGATGTATACTCTACATAGGGATTTATACACTATACAGGGATTTATACACTATATAGTGATGTATACTCTACATAGGGATTTATACACTATATAGGGATGTATACTCTACATAGGGATTTATACACTATATAGGGATGTATACTCTACATAGGGATTTATACACTATACAGGGATTTATACACTATATAGGGATGTATACTCTACATAGGGATTTATACATAGGGATTTATACACTATATAGGGATGTATACTCTACATAGGGATTTATACACTATATAGGGATGTATACTCTACATAGGGATTTATACACTATATAGGGATTTATACACTATATAGGGATGTATACTCTACATAGGGATTTATACACTATATAGGGATGTATACTCTACATAGGGATTTATACATAGGGATTTATACACTATATAGGGATGTATACTCTACATAGGGATTTATACATAGGGATTTATACACTATATAGGGATGTATACTCTACATAGGGATTTATACACTATATAGGGATGTATACTCTACATAGGGATTTATACACTATATAGGGATTTACACACTATATAGGGATTTATACATAGGGATTTATACACTATATAGGGATTTATACACTATATAGGGATGTATACTCTACATAGGGATTTATACACTATACAGGGATTTATACACTATATAGGGATGGATACTCTACATAGGGATTTATACACTATACAGGGATTTATACACTATATAGGGATGTATACTCTACATAGGGATTTATACATAGGGATTTATACACTATATAGGGATTTATACACTATATAGGGATTTATACACTATATAGGGATTTATACACTATATAGGGATTTATACATAGGGATTTATACACTATACAGGGATTTATACACTATATAGGGATGTATACTCTACATAGGGATTTATACACTATATAGGGATGTATACTCTACATAGGGATTTACACACTATATAGGGATGTATACTCTACATAGGGATTTATACACTATATAGGGATGTATACTCTACATAGGGATTTATACACTATACAGGGATTTATACACTATATAGGGATGTATACTCTACATAGGGATTTATACATAGGGATTTATACACTATATAGGGATGTATACTCTACATAGGGATTTATACATAGGGATTTATACACTATATAGGGATGTATACTCTACATAGGGATTTATACACTATATAGGGATGTATACTCTACATAGGGATTTATACACTATATAGGGATTTATACTCTACATAGGGATTTATACATAGGGATTTATACACTATATAGGGATGTATACTCTACATAGGGATTTATACACTATACAGGGATTTATACACTATATAGGGATGTATACACTATATAGGGATGTATACTCTACATAGGGATTTATACACTATATAGGGATTTATACTCTACATAGGGATTTATACATAGGGATTTATACACTATATAGGGATGTATACTCTACATAGGGATTTATACATAGGGATTTATACACTATATAGGGATGTATACTCTACATAGGGATTTATACATAGGGATTTATACACTATATAGGGATGTATACTCTACATAGGGATTTATACACTATATAGTGATGTATACTCTACATAGGGATTTATACACTATATAGGGATGTATTCTCTACATAGGGATTTATACACTATACAGGGATTTATACACTATATAGGGATGTATACTCTACATAGGGATTTATACATAGGGATTTATACACTATATAGGGATGTATACTCTACATAGGGATTTATACACTATATAGGGATGTATACTCTACATAGGGATTTACACACTATATAGGGATGTATACTCTACATAGGGATTTATACACTATATAGGGATGTATACTCTACATAGGGATTTATACACTATACAGGGATTTATACACTATATAGGGATGTATACTCTACATAGGGATTTATACATAGGGATTTATACACTATATAGGGATGTATACTCTACATAGGGATTTATACACTATATAGGGATGTATACTCTACATAGGGATTTATACACTATATAGGGATTTATACACTATATAGGGATGTATACTCTACATAGGGATTTATACACTATATAGGGATTTATACTCTACATAGGGATTTATACATAGGGATTTATACACTATATAGGGATGTATACTCTACATAGGGATTTATACATAGGGATTTATACACTATACAGGGATTTATACACTATATAGTGATGTATACTCTACATAGGGATTTATACACTATATAGTGATGTATACTCTACATAGGGATTTATACACTATATAGGGATGTATTCTCTACATAGGGATTTATACACTATATAGGGATGTATACTCTACATAGGGATTTATACACTATATAGGGATGTATACTCTACATAGGGATGTATTCTCTACATAGGGATTTATACACTATATAGGGATGTATACTCTACATGGGGATTTATACACTATATAGGGATGTATACTCTACATGGGGATTTATACACTATATAGGGATGTATACTCTACATGGGGATTTATACACTATATAGGGATGTATACTCTACATGGGGATTTATACACTATATAGGGATGTATACTCTACATAGGGATTTATACACTATATAGGGATGTATACTCTACATGGGGATTTATACATAGGGATTTATACACTATATAGGGATGTATACTCTACATAGGGATTTATACACTATATAGGGATGTATACTCTACATAGGGATTTATACACTATATAGTGATGTATACTCTACATAGGGATTTATACACTATATAGGGATGTATACTCTACATAGGGATTTATACACTATACAGGGATTTATACACTATATAGGGATGTATACTCTACATAGGGATTTATACACTATACAGGGATTTATACACTATATAGGGATGTATACTCTACATAGGGATTTATACACTATATAGGGATGTATTCTCTACATAGGGATTTATACATAGGGATTTATACACTATATAGGGATGTATACTCTACATAGGGATTTATACACTATATAGGGATGTATACTCTACATAGGGATTTATACACTATATAGGGATGTATACTCTACATAGGGATTTATACACTATATAGGGATGTATACTCTACATAGGGATTTATACACTATATAGTGATGTATACTCTACATAGGGATTTATACACTATATAGGGATGTATACTCTACATAGGGATTTATACACTATATAGGGATGTATACTCTACATAGGGATTTATACACTATATAGTGATGTATTCTCTACATAGGGATTTATACATAGGGATTTATACACTATATAGGGATGTATACTCTACATAGGGATTTATACACTATATAGGGATGTATACTCTACATAGGGATTTATACACTATATAGGGATTTATACACTATATAGGGATGTATACTCTACATAGGGATTTATACACTATATAGGGATGTATTCTCTACATAGGGATTTATACACTATATAGGGATGTATACTCTACATAGGGATTTATACACTATACAGGGATTTATACACTATATAGGGATGTATACTCTACATAGGGATTTATACACTATATAGGGATTTATACACTATATAGGGATGTATACTCTACATAGGGATTTATATACTATATAGGGATGTATACTCTACATAGGGATTTATACACTATATAGGGATGTATACTCTACATAGGGATTTATACACTATATAGGGATGTATACTCTACATAGGGATTTATACACTATATAGGGATTTATACACTATATAGGGATGTATACTCTACATAGGGATTTATACACTATACAGGGATGTATACTCTACATAGGGATTTATACACTATATAGGGATGTATACTCTACATAGGGATTTATACACTATATAGGGATTTATACACTATATAGGGATGTATACTCTACATAGGGATTTATACACTATATAGGGATTTATACACTATATAGGGATGTATACTCTACATAGGGATTTATACACTATATAGGGATGTATACTCTACATAGGGATTTATACACTATACAGGGATGTATACTCTACATAGGGATTTATACACTATATAGGGATGTATACTCTACATAGGGATTTATACACTATATAGGGATTTATACACTATATAGGGATGTATACTCTACATAGGGATTTATACACTATATAGGGATTTATACACTATATAGGGATGTATACTCTACATAGGGATTTATACACTATATAGGGATGTATACTCTACATAGGGATTTATACACTATATAGGGATTTATACTCTACATAGGGATTTATACACTATATAGGGATGTATACTCTACATAGGGATTTATACACTATATAGTGATGTATACTCTACATAGGGATTTATACACTATATAGGGATGTATTCTCTACATAGGGATTTATACACTATACAGGGATTTATACACTATATAGTGATGTATACTCTACATAGGGATTTATACACTATATAGGGATGTATACTCTACATAGGGATTTATACACTATATAGGGATGTATACTCTACATAGGGATTTATACACTATATAGGGATGTATTCTCTACATAGGGATTTATACATAGGGATTTATACACTATATAGTGATGTATACTCTACATAGGGATTTATACACTATATAGGGATGTATACTCTACATAGGGATTTATACACTATACAGGGATTTATACTCTACATAGGGATTTATACACTATATAGGGATTTATACACTATATAGGGATGTATACTCTACATGGGGATTTATACACTATACAGGGATTTATACACTATATAGGGATGTATACTCTACATAGGGATTTATACACTATACAGGGATTTATACACTATATAGGGATGTATACTCTACATAGGGATTTATACACTATATAGGGATGTATACTCTACATAGGGATTTATACACTATATAGGGATGTATACTCTACATAGGGATTTATACATAGGGATTTATACACTATATAGTGATGTATACTCTACATAGGGATTTATACACTATATAGGGATTTATACTCTACATAGGGATTTATACACTATACAGGGATGTATACTCTACATAGGGATTTATACATAGGGATTTATACACTATATAGGGATTTATACTCTACATAGGGATTTATACACTATATAGTGATGCATACTCTACATAGGGATTTATACACTATATAGGGATGTATACTCTACATAGGGATTTATACATAGGGATTTATACTCTATATAGGGATTTATACTCTACATAGGGATTTATACACTATATAGGGATGTATACTCTACATAGGGATTTATACACTATATAGTGATGTATACTCTACATAGGGATTTATACATAGGGATTTATACTCTATATAGGGATTTATACTCTACATAGGGATTTATACACTATATAGGGATGTATACTCTACATAGGGATTTATACACTATACAGGGATTTATACACTATATAGGGATGTATACTCTACATAGGGATTTATACACTATATAGGGATGTATTCTCTACATAGGGATTTATACACTATATAGGGATGTATACTCTACATAGGGATTTATACACTATATAGGGATGTATACTCTACATAGGGATTTATACACTATATAGGGATGTATACTCTACATAGGGATGTATACTCTACATGGGGATTTATACATAGGGATTTATACACTATATAGGGATGCATACTCTACATAGGGATTTATACACTATATAGGGATTTATACACTATATAGGGATGTATACTCTACATAGGGATTTATACACTATATAGGGATGTATACTCTACATAGGGATTTATACATAGGGATTTATACACTATATAGGGATGTATACTCTACATAGGGATTTATACACTATATAGGGATTTATACACTATATAGGGATGTATACTCTACATAGGGATTTATACACTATATAGGGATTTATACTCTACATAGGGATTTATACACTATATAGGGATGTATACTCTACATAGGGATTTATACACTATATAGGGATGTATACTCTACATAGGGATTTATACACTATATAGGGATGTATACTCTACATAGGGATTTATACACTATATAGGGATGTATACTCTACATAGGGATTTATACACTATATAGGGATGTATACTCTACATAGGGATTTATACATAGGGATTTATACACTATATAGGGATGTATACTCTACATAGGGATTTATACACTATATAGGGATTTATACACTATATAGGGATGTATACTCTACATAGGGATTTATACACTATATAGGGATGTATACTCTACATAGGGATTTATACACTATATAGGGATTTATACACTATATAGGGATGTATACTCTACATAGGGATTTATACACTATATAGGGATGTATTCTCTACATAGGGATTTATACATAGGGATTTATACACTATATAGGGATGTATACTCTACATAGGGATTTATACACTATATAGGGATTTATACACTATATAGGGATGTATACTCTACATAGGGATTTATACACTATATAGGGATGTATACTCTACATAGGGATTTATACACTATATAGGGATGTATACTCTACATAGGGATTTATACACTATATAGGGATGTATACTCTACATAGGGATTTATACATAGGGATTTATACACTATATAGGGATGCATACTCTACATATTTAAAAGGCTTCAGCTGTCACCATAGGAGAACCCTTATGACTCCATGTAGAACCCTTTTGACTCCAGGTAGAACCCTTTTGGGTTCCATGTAGAACCCTTTCCACAGAGGGTTCTATATACAGCCCTAAACGTCTAATATGTATTGTATGAATAGACAGCAGCCTACAGTTTACGTATTAGTACTGCATAACAAACAGCCTGTAGTTAGTGACAGGAAACATACACCGTCTGGTACCTGGAATCCTAGGAGGTTGGAGCTGCAACCGTTGGGCTCTGGGGTCACGTAACCATAGCGATGCACAGGTGTTTTACCTGATAAGGAAATATAAACAACTTTTAATCCAACCCTTGTGCAGATTATCCAAATATTAATTAAGAGAAGTTGTTATCAATAATCACAAATGTAACGTTCAGCACTCTATGGTGAAATTTATTGATGGGACCTTTTAAAAGTACTTCAGCAAAATATCTATTTTACAGTTCTATCAGTTATCCCCATTCCATTGTCCATACTAGTATATGGTACTACTCTACTGATATCCATAATAGCCTTAACTTTAGGATATGGAGAAATGTATTAGGCTAGTGTGGATATTGGAACGTAGCGTAGTCATGGTGATTATATCCTAGCACATTCTTAGAATGGCCGCAATGTGTTGGGTATGCTACTCTACTGATATCCATGATAGCCTTAACTTTAGGATATGGAGAAATGTATTAGGCTAGTGTGGATATTGGAACGTAGCGTAGTCATGGTGATTATATCCTAGCACATTCTTAGAATGACCGCAATGTGTTGGGTATGCTACTCTACTGATATCCATGATAGCCTTAACTTTAGGATATGGAGAAATGTATTAGGCTAGTGTGGATATTGGAACGTAGCGTAGTCATGGTGATTATATCCTAGCACATTCTTAGAATGGCCGCAATGTGTTGGGTATGCTACTCTACTGATATCCATGATAGCCTTAACTTTAGGATATGGAGAAATGTATTAGGCTAGTGTGGATATTGGAACGTAGCGTAGTCATGGTGATTATATCCTAGCACATTCTTAGAATGACCGCAATGTGTTGGGTATGCTACTCTACTGATATCCATAATAGCCTTAACTTTAGGATATGGAGAAATGTATTAGGCTAGTGTGGATATTGGAATTGAACCTGTAGGTCATGCTGTACTAACTATGGTCTGATGGGTACTAAACCTCAGTCATCTGGTCAATCTATATCACTGATACTCACTGAAGTGATCTATTATTAATGTAATGTAAACATGTTAACACTGACCTCGGCTATACCTCTCTCATCAATATCACAGATGGATAACATGAGAATATACGTATATTGACAAATGGGCCTCATGTTAGTAAACAGCCAAACAGTTCAATCAATTACTATTGACCATAAGTATGATAAACAGATGAACACAGAGGGGCGAGAGAGACAGAGAGAAGCCTAACCGGTGGTCTTTATTTGTAATAGCCTGAATGGGTACAATGTGATCTGTTATTTAGGAAATCAAGTTTGACTCTATACTGGGTCAAGGATAGCAGTCAGCATCTTGGTTTTGGTTACATTCAGCATCTTGGTTTTAGTTACATTCAGCATCTTGGTTTTAGTTTCATTCAGCATCTTGGTTTTAGTTACATTCAGCATCTAGATTTTAGTTACATTCAGCATCTTGGTTTTAGTTACATTCAGCATCTTGGTTTTAGTTACATTCAGCATCTTGGTTTTAGTTACACTCAGCATTGTGGTTTTAGTTACATTCAGGGATTGAATTCATTGCGAAAGTTCAGCACTATAGCACAATTGACGTTTAAAGGCAATGTTATCGCATTTGCGGAGACTGCATTCACACGGTCAACGCTGGTAAATGCTGCATATGTCGGCTCAATCTGAAATGACCATTCAATTTCAATTACACACAACCCCCGTCTCATCCTTACCGTATTTGCACTTGTATTGACACACTCCATTGCGTCCCCCCATCAGTTCCACAAGAGAGTCAAAGTATCCGTTGGCTGCCTGGAGGCTCTCTCTGACGGAAGCCAACCCCCATCCAGAGTCCTCTTCCTGGGCTTCGAAGACAAGTATCTCAGAGCTGGCTGGATCCTCCCCTGGAGCATATGCCTCTGCTGCTTCTTCAATGGGCTCCTCCACTGCCTTCCCAAGGGTCTCCCGGTCAGCCAACTCTTTCAAGATGGCGTCTTGAATCTCTGTCTCTTCAGCGAGGTCTTCCTTCTCCACCCGGGCAGACAACTCTTTAATCATTGCTTCTGTTATCAGGGCCTCTGTTTCTTCTTCTGTTATGATAAAGGCGTCTACAGGGGCATCTGCTACCAGAGCATCAGCAACTGGGGTGTCCTTAACCGGCTCTATGGCTACAACCTCGTCAGCTACAGCGGCATCTGTAACAGGCTCATTTGTCACTAGGGCTTCTGCCACAGCCTCAGCTGAAGGAGTATCATCAACGACCGGGCCACCTGCCTGCACGGTATCAACCTCCGACGGAACACCTACAGCAGCAGAGGTGGCAACCCTGAACGAGGTCGGAACAGCAGGAGGGCCGTCCTCTTCGCGGGTCGTCCTGCTGACCAGAGAAGCAGACATCCCAGGGGAGAGGAAGATGAAGAGCAGGAGGAAGGATACGGTACGGGGAAGCATGGTGGCCTGGTAGAAAGTCACTGCGCAGGTTCGTCTGAGAGGAAGACGTCCACATTTAAACAGACTCTGAGAGTACTGACTGTGTCTGTGTGAGAGGCAGAGGGGACTTTGGCCACTGATTAGGTCAGGGAGACAGCAAAGCACAGACAAATCGATGCTGGGTTCAAAGGTCAATAATCCTTTCCCACTGGGCACACCACGTCATTTCAACGTGTAAAAGTGGGTAATATTTAATTAAGACGTTGATCCAATGAAATTTAAATATTTTTTTCACCCACTCAAAAAGACAGCCAGAAGTTTGTTGAAATCCTAATGCTAATCCTATTGATTTATTTATTGATATTATCCTAATATCACTATGTTTTCAACCATCTACTTATACAACAACTTAATGCGTTATCACCGTGCTTCATCTAATAGCAGAAGCAAACGATCACATTAAAAAGTACATTGTGCAATGCTGTCGGAGATTCTGTACAGATTATATCATAGAAATTGTGAATATTTACATAGAACCTTTCCACGCCATCTTGAACATGAGCGCTTTCTTTTTTTTTGGGGGAATTTGACCCCCATTTTTCTTCCCAATTTCTCAGTATCCAATTGTTGTAGTAGCTACGATCTTGTCTCATCGCTACAACTCCCGTACGGGCTCGGGAGAGACGAAGGTTGAAAGTCATGCGTCCTCCGATACACAACCCAACCAAGCCGCACTGCTTCTTTTAACACGGCGCACATCCAACCCGGAAGCCAGCCTAAGGGGAAATTAGTTTGTCAACGTGTTTATAAAAATCCAATAATAAATCCATTCCACCATTGTGATAGAGCACGTCTCTCTGCTGCCCTCTGGTGTTTATTGAGAGTTATGCTCATGTTCCTGCTGATACAGTACCCCATTATCGCTTCTCTCTGCTGTGTCACAAAGGGCACCCTATTCCCTATTTAGCGCACTAATTTTGACCAGAGCCCTATGCGCCCCTGGTGAAAAATAGTGCACTATATCTATCACCTTGTTTGCAGTACAGACCTCATTGTGGAAAGGGGAGATACTGATACAATCAGTTCCTCTTGAGTCGCAGTTTAGTCATTAGTATCACTGCCAACAAGCACCTCATTTGGTCTAGATAAAGCCCACTGGGCACAGACGTCAGTTCAACGTCTAGTTTTGATAAAACATTTGGTTGAGTTTGTCCTCTAATGTGAATTCAATTTGAAATCAACAAATAATCTCACCGTGTTATGTGAGATTTAGGTCAAAAGTTGGGTGAAAAAAAGACACATTGATTCAACGTCATCACATCACATTTTATTATTTTGTTTAAATGACATGGAGTTGAAACCTACAGGAGGGTCTCTCTCTAGGAACAGGGTTGGAGTTGAAACCTACAGGAGGGTAGCTCTCCAGGAACAGGGTTGGAGTTGAAACCTACAGGAGGGTAGCTCTCCAGGAACAGGGTTGGAGTTGAAACCTACAGGAGGGTAGCTCTCCAGGAACAGGGTTGGAGTTGAAACCTACAGGAGGGTAGCTCTCCAGGAACAGGGTTGGAGTTGAAACCTACAGGAGGGTGACTCTCCAGGAACAGGGTTGGAGTTGAAACCTACAGGAGGGTGACTCTCCAGGAACAGGGTTGGAGTTGAAACCTACAGGAGGGTCTCTCTCCAGGAACAGGGTTGGAGTTGAAACCTACAGGAGGGTGACTCTCCAGGAACAGGGTTGGAGTTGAAACCTACAGGAGGGTAGCTCTCCAGGAACAGGGTTGGAGTTGAAACCTACAGGAGGGTCTCTCTCCAGGAACAGGGTTGGAGTTGAAACCTACAGGAGGGTGACTCTCCAGGAACAGGGTTGGAGTTGAAACCTACAGGAGGGTAGCTCTCCAGGAACAGGGTTGGAGTTGAAACCTACAGGAGGGTCTCTCTCCAGGAACAGGGTTGGAGTTGAAACCTACAGGAGGGTAGCTCTCCAGGAACAGGGTTGGAGTTGAAACCTACAGGAGGGTAGCTCTCCAGGAACAGGGTTGGAGTTGAAACCTACAGGAGGGTAGCTCTCCAGGAACAGGGTTGGAGTTGAAACCTACAGGAGGGTCTCTCTCTAGGAACAGGGTTGGAGTTGAAACCTACAGGAGGGTCTCTCTCCAGGAACAGGGTTGGAGTTGAAACCTACAGGAGGGTGACTCTCCAGGAACAGGGTTGGAGTTGAAACCTACAGGAGGGTGTCTCTCCAGGAACAGGGTTGGAGTTGAAACCTACAGGAGGGTGACTCTCCAGGAACAGGGTTGGAGTTGAAACCTACAGGAGGGTAGCTCTCCAGGAACAGGGTTGGAGTTGAAACCTACAGGAGGGTAGCTCTCCAGGAACAGGGTTGGAGTTGAAACCTACAGGAGGGTCTCTCTCTAGGAACAGGGTTGGAGTTGAAACCTACAGGAGGGTTTCTCTCCAGGAACAGGGTTGGAGTTGAAACCTACAGGAGGGTAGCTCTCCAGGAACAGGGTTGGAGTTGAAACCTACAGGAGGGTAGCTCTCCAGGAACAGGGTTGGAGTTGAAACCTACAGGAGGGTAGCTCTCCAGGAACAGGGTTGGAGTTGAAACCTACAGGAGGGTAGCTCTCTAGGAACAGGGTTGGAGTTGAAACCTACAGGAGGGTGTCTCTCCAGGAACAGGGTTGGAGTTGAAACCTACAGGAGGGTCTCTCTCTAGGAACAGGGTTGGAGTTGAAACCTACAGGAGGGTCTCTCTCTAGGAACAGGGTTGGAGTTGAAACCTACAGGAGGGTCTCTCTCCAGGAACAGGGTTGGAGTTGAAACCTACAGGAGGGTGACTCTCTAGGAACAGGGTTGGAGTTGAAACCTACAGGAGGGTCTCTCTCCAGGAACAGTGTTGGAGTTGAAACCTACAGGAGGGTGTCTCTCTAGGAACAGGGTTGGAGTTGAAACCTACAGGAGGGTGACTCTCTAGGAACAGGGTTGGAGTTGAAACCTACAGGAGGGTTTCTCTCTAGGAACAGGGTTGGAGTTGAAACCTACAGGAGGGTGACTCTCTAGGAACAGGGTTGGAGTTGAAACCTACAGGAGGGTCTCTCTCCAGGAACAGGGTTGGAGTTGAAACCTACAGGAGGGTCTCTCTCCAGGAACAGGGTTGGAGTTGAAACCTACAGGAGGGTCTCTCTCCAGGAACAGTGTTGGAGTTGAAACCTACAGGAGGGTTTCTCTCTAGGAACAGGGTTGGAGTTGAAACCTACAGGAGGGTCTCTCTCCAGGAACAGGGTTGGAGTTGAAACCTACAGGAGGGTCTCTCTCCAGGAACAGGGTTGGAGTTGAAACCTACAGGAGGGTCTCTCTCCAGGAACAGTGTTGGAGTTGAAACCTACAGGAGGGTCTCTCTCTAGGAACAGGGTTTGAGTTAAAACCTACAGGAGGGTCTCTCTCTAGGAACAGGGTTGGAGTTGAAACCTACAGGAGGGTGTCTCTCCAGGAACAGGGTTGGAGTTGAAACCTACAGGAGGGTGTCTCTCCAGGAACAGGGTTGGAGTTGAAACCTACAGGAGGGTCTCTCTCCAGGAACAGTGTTGGAGTTGAAACCTACAGGAGGGTCTCTCTCTAGGAACAGGGTTGGAGTTGAAACCTACAGGAGGGTGTCTCTCCAGGAACAGGGTTGGAGTTAAAACCTACAGGAGGGTCTCTCTCTAGGAACAGGGTTGGAGTTGAAACCTACAGGAGGGTTTCTCTCCAGGAACAGGGTTGGAGTTGAAACCTACAGGAGGGTTTCTCTCCAGGAACAGGGTTGGAGTTGAAACCTACAGGAGGGTTTCTCTCCAGGAACAGGGTTGGAGTTGAAACCTACAGGAGGGTCTCTCTCTAGGAACAGGGTTGGAGTTGAAACCTACAGGAGGGTCTCTCTCCAGGAACAGGGTTGGAGTTGAAACCTACAGGAGGGTGTCTCTCTAGGAACAGGGTTGGAGTTGAAACCTACAGGAGGGTTTCTCTCCAGGAACAGGGTTGGAGTTGAAACCTACAGGAGGGTTTCTCTCTAGGAACAGGGTTGGAGTTGAAACCTACAGGAGGGTTTCTCTCTAGGAACAGGGTTGGAGTTAAAACCTACAGGAGGGTGTCTCTCCAGGAACAGGGTTGGAGTTAAAACCTACAGGAGGGTCTCTCTCCAGGAACAGGGTTGGAGTTAAAACCTACAGGAGGGTTTCTCTCCAGGAACAGGGTTGGAGTTAAAACCTACAGGAGGGTCTCTCTCCAGGAACAGGGCTGGAGTTAAAACCTACAGGAGGGTCTCTCTAGGAACAGGGTTGGAGTTAAAACCTACAGGAGGGTCTCTCTCTAGGAACAGGGTTGGAGTTGAAACCTACAGGAGGGTGTCTCTCTAGGAACAGGGTTGGAGTTAAAACCTACAGGAGGGTCTCTCTCTAGGAACAGGGTTGGAGTTGAAACCTACAGGAGGGTTTCTCTCCAGGAACAGGGTTGGAGTTAAAACCTACAGGAGGGTGTCTCTCTAGGAACAGGGTTGGAGTTGAAACCTACAGGAGGGTGTCTCTCCAGGAACAGGGTTGGAGTTGAAACCTACAGGAGGGTCTCTCTCTAGGAACAGGGTTGGAGTTAAAACCTACAGGAGGGTAGCTCTCCAGGAACAGGGTTGGAGTTGAAACCTACAGGAGGGTCTCTCTCTAGGAACAGGGTTGGAGTTAAAACCTACAGGAGGGTGTCTCTCCAGGAACAGGGTTGGAGTTGAAACCTACAGGAGGGTCTCTCTCTAGGAACAGGGTTGGAGTTAAAACCTACAGGAGGGTAGCTCTCCAGGAACAGGGTTGGAGTTGAAACCTACAGGAGGGTCTCTCTCTAGGAACAGGGTTGGAGTTAAAACCTACAGGAGGGTTTCTCTCCAGGAACAGGGTTGGAGTTAAAACCTACAGGAGGGTTTCTCTCCAGGAACAGGGTTGGAGTTAAAACCTACAGGAGGGTTTCTCTCCAGGAACAGGGTTGGAGTTAAAACCTACAGGAGGGTGTCTCTCCAGGAACAGGGTTGGAGTTAAAACCTACAGGAGGGTTTCTCTCCAGGAACAGGGTTGGAGTTAAAACCTACAGGAGGGTGTCTCTCTAGGAACAGGGTTGGAGTTAAAACCTACAGGAGGGTTTCTCTCCAGGAACAGGGTTGGAGTTAAAACCTACAGGAGGGTGTCTCTCTAGGAACAGGGTTGGAGTTAAAACCTACAGGAGGGTCTCTCTCCAGGAACAGGGTTGGAGTTGAAACCTACAGGAGGGTCTCTCTCTAGGAACAGGGTTGGAGTTAAAACCTACAGGAGGGTTTCTCTCCAGGAACAGGGTTGGAGTTAAAACCTACAGGAGGGTGTCTCTCCAGGAACAGGGTTGGAGTTAAAACCTACAGGAGGGTTTCTCTCCAGGAACAGGGTTGGAGTTGAAACCTACAGGAGGGTCTCTCTCTAGGAACAGGGTTGGAGTTGAAACCTACAGGAGGGTTTCTCTCTAGGAACAGGGTTGGAGTTGAAACCTACAGGAGGGTTTCTCTCCAGGAACAGGGTTGGAGTTGAAACCTACAGGAGGGTGTCTCTCTAGGAACAGGGTTGGAGTTGAAACCTACAGGAGGGTGTCTCTCTAGGAACAGGGTTGGAGTTAAAACCTACAGGAGGGTGTCTCTCTAGGAACAGGGTTGGAGTTAAAACCTACAGGAGGGTTTCTCTCCAGGAACAGGGTTGGAGTTGAAACCTACAGGAGGGTGTCTCTCTAGGAACAGTGTTGGAGTTAAAACCTACAGGAGGGTGTCTCTCTAGGAACAGGGTTGGAGTTAAAACCTACAGGAGGGTAGCTCTCCAGGAACAGGGTTGGAGTTAAAACCTACAGGAGGGTGTCTCTCCAGGAACAGGGTTGGAGTTGAAACCTACAGGAGGGTGTCTCTCTCCAGGAACAGGGTTGGAGTTGAAACCTACAGGAGGGTGTCTCTCTCCAGGAACAGGGTTGGAGTTGAAACCTACAGGAGGGTGTCTCTCTCCAGGAACAGGGTTGGAGTTGAAACCTACAGGAGGGTGTCTCTCTAGGAACAGGGCTCTAGGAACAGGGTTGGAGTTGAAACCTACAGGAGGGTGTCTCTCTAGGAACAGGGTTGGAGTTAAAACCTACAGGAGGGTGTCTCTCTAGGAACAGGGTTGGAGTTAAAACCTACAGGAGGGTGTCTCTCCAGGAACAGGGTTGGAGTTGAAACCTACAGGAGGGTCTCTCTCCAGGAACAGGGTTGGAGTTAAAACCTACAGGAGGGTTTCTCCAGGAACAGGGTTGGAGTTAAAACCTACAGGAGGGTCTCTCTCCAGGAACAGGGTTGGAGTTAAAACCTACAGGAGGGTCTCTCCAGGAACAGGGTTGGAGTTAAAACCTACAGGAGGGTCTCTCTCCAGGAACAGGGTTGGAGTTGAAACCTACAGGAGGGTCTCTCTCCAGGAACAGGGTTGGAGTTGAAACCTACAGGAGGGTTTCTCTCTAGGAACAGGGTTGGAGTTGAAACCTACAGGAGGGTCTCTCTCCAGGAACAGGGTTGGAGTTGAAACCTACAGGAGGGTTTCTCTCCAGGAACAGGGTTGGAGTTGAAACCTACAGGAGGGTTTCTCTCTAGGAACAGGGTTGGAGTTGAAACCTACAGGAGGGTCTCTCTCCAGGAACAGGGTTGGAGTTGAAACCTACAGGAGGGTGTCTCTCCAGGAACAGGGTTAGAGTTGAAACCTACAGGAGGGTAGCTCTCCAGGAACAGGGTTGGAGTTGAAACCTACAGGAGGGTGTCTCTCCAGGAACAGGGTTGGAGTTGAAACCTACAGGAGGGTTTCTCTCCAGGAACAGGGTTGGAGTTAAAACCTACAGGAGGGTTTCTCTAGGAACAGGGTTGGAGTTGAAACCTACAGGAGGGTGTCTCTCCAGGAACAGGGTTGGAGTTAAAACCTACAGGAGGGTGTCTCTCTAGGAACAGGGTTGGAGTTGAAACCTACAGGAGGGTCTCTCTAGGAACAGGGTTGGAGTTGAAACCTACAGGAGGGTCTCTCTCTAGGAACAGGGTTGGAGTTGAAACCTACAGGAGGGTGTCTCTCCAGGAACAGGGTTTGAGTTGAAACCTACAGGAGGGTCTCTCTCTAGGAACAGGGTTGGAGTTAAAACCTACAGGAGGGTTTCTCTCCAGGAACAGGGTTGGAGTTAAAACCTACAGGAGGGTGTCTCTCCAGGAACAGGGTTGGAGTTAAAACCTACAGGAGGGTTTCTCTCCAGGAACAGGGTTGGAGTTGAAACCTACAGGAGGGTCTCTCTCTAGGAACAGGGTTGGAGTTGAAACCTACAGGAGGGTGTCTCTCCAGGAACAGGGTTTGAGTTGAAACCTACAGGAGGGTCTCTCTCTAGGAACAGGGTTGGAGTTAAAACCTACAGGAGGGTTTCTCTCCAGGAACAGGGTTGGAGTTAAAACCTACAGGAGGGTGTCTCTCCAGGAACAGGGTTGGAGTTAAAACCTACAGGAGGGTTTCTCACCAGGAACAGGGTTGGAGTTGAAACCTACAGGAGGGTCTCTCTCTAGGAACAGGGTTGGAGTTAAAACCTACAGGAGGGTTTCTCTCCAGGAACAGGGTTGGAGTTAAAACCTACAGGAGGGTGTCTCTCTAGGAACAGGGTTGGAGTTAAAACCTACAGGAGGGTTTCTCTCTAGGAACAGGGTTGGAGTTAAAACCTACAGGAGGGTCTCTCTCCAGGAACAGGGTTGGAGTTAAAACCTACAGGAGGGTTTCTCTCTAGGAACAGGGTTGGAGTTGAAACCTACAGGAGGGTGTCTCTCTAGGAACAGGGTTGGAGTTGAAACCTACAGGAGGGTGTCTCTCTAGGAACAGGGTTGGAGTTAAAACCTACAGGAGGGTTTCTCTCCAGGAACAGGGTTGGAGTTGAAACCTACAGGAGGGTCTCTCTCCAGGAACAGGGTTGGAGTTGAAACCTACAGGAGGGTCTCTCTCTAGGAACAGGGTTGGAGTTGAAACCTACAGGAGGGTCTCTCTCTAGGAACAGGGTTGGAGTTGAAACCTACAGGAGGGTCTCTCTCTAGGAACAGGGTTGGAGTTGAAACCTACAGGAGGGTTTCTCTCCAGGAACAGGGTTGGAGTTGAAACCTACAGGAGGGTTTCTCTCCAGGAACAGGGTTGGAGTTGAAACCTACAGGAGGGTCTCTCTCTAGGAACAGGGTTGGAGTTGAAACCTACAGGAGGGTCTCTCTCTAGGAACAGGGTTGGAGTTGAAACCTACAGGAGGGTTTCTCTCCAGGAACAGGGTTGGAGTTGAAACCTACAGGAGGGTTTCTCTCCAGGAACAGGGTTGGAGTTGAAACCTACAGGAGGGTATCTCTCCAGGAACAGGGTTTGAGTTGAAACCTACAGGAGGGTTTCTCTCCAGGAACAGGGTTTGAGTTGAAACCTACAGGAGGGTGTCTCTCTAGGAACAGTGTTGGAGTTAAAACCTACAGGAGGGTCTCTCTCCAGGAACAGGGTTGGAGTTAAAACCTACAGGAGGGTGTCTCTCCAGGAACAGGGTTGGAGTTAAAACCTACAGGAGGGTGTCTCTCCAGGAACAGGGTTGGAGTTGAAACCTACAGGAGGGTAGCTCTCCAGGAACAGGGTTTGAGTTGAAACCTACAGGAGGGTTTCTCTCCAGGAACAGGGTTGGAGTTGAAACCTACAGGAGGGTCTCTCTCCAGGAACAGGGTTGGAGTTAAAACCTACAGGAGGGTCTCTCTCCAGGAACAGGGTTGGAGTTGAAACCTAAAGGAGGGTCTCTCTCCAGGAACAGGGTTGGAGTTGAAACCTACAGGAGGGTCTCTCTCTAGGAACAGGGTTGGAGTTGAAACCTACAGGAGGGTTTCTCTCCAGGAACAGGGTTGGAGTTAAAACCTACAGGAGGGTTACTCTCCAGGAACAGTGTTGGAGTTAACCTACAGGAGGGTCTCTCTCCAGGAACAGGGTTGGAGTTAAAACCTACAGGAGGGTCTCTCTCTAGGAACAGGGTTGGAGTTGAAACCTACAGGAGGGTTTCTCTCCAGGAACAGGGTTGGAGTTGAAACCTACAGGAGGGTCTCTCTCCAGGAACAGGGTTTGAGTTGAAACCTACAGGAGGGTTTCTCTCCAGGAACAGGGTTGGAGTTAAAACCTACAGGAGGGTCTCTCTCCAGGAACAGGGTTGGAGTTAAAACCTACAGGAGGGTCTCTCTCCAGGAACAGGGTTGGAGTTAAAACCTACAGGAGGGTCTCTCTCCAGGAACAGTGTTGGAGTTAAAACCTACAGGAGGGTTTCTCTCCAGGAACAGGGTTGGAGTTAAAACCTACAGGAGGGTCTCTCTCCAGGAACAGGGTTGGAGTTAAAACCTACAGGAGGGTTTCTCTCCAGGAACAGGGTTGGAGTTAAAACCTACAGGAGGGTCTCTCTCCAGGAACAGGGCTGGAGTTAAAACCTACAGGAGGGTTTCTCTCCAGGAACAGGGCTGGAGTGCCCTGGTCTACAATCTACAATCTTTTGTGACAGAATATCAGATAGCGGACCTTTAGCAATAGAACAGTATGTCAAAATACTGCCTATGTGGAGAAGATGGATCTGTGTGTGTTGTGTAGAGCAGTAGGCTGCAGGTAATGATAGGTGTGATGACGTGGACAGGTCTGGACTGGTAGGACAAAGGACAGCCAAGGGATTGGACCCAGATTATATAGTAAAAGGATAAACAATCAAATCACGTCACTATTTATTTGGATCGGCGGTTGTATGGTTTGCTTGTATGACATCAAAGCCATATTTCCTATAATCATCACCACATTTAACCACAGCCTTAATTATATCTTTATTGTTAAAATACTATTAAATAGTCTGATAAGTCAAATAAGATATTTCAATGATGTCACTACAGCACAATTGACTCTTGTGAGGACTACATACAGTGTGGTTTTTGCTGTTGTAACTAAATGCCATCATACTTCTGTTACCATCGGAGATATTTTAATGTCAGCTCGAATAACAATGATTTAAAGTGATGTGAAGCTTGGCGAATGAGTAAACATCCCGTCCATAATATCTAGTCATGGCCTTCAGGTCAGCTTGTTAAACACTACCCCCTAGTGGACAAACAGAGGTACTGTTCCAAAAACGCTACTAATTTACGAGAGGTTGTGTTCTATCGTCCTCGTGTCGCAGGGCGGTCCATATTTTGTCCCACACCTCCCTGTGAACAGAACCAGATCACAGAGCCGACGGTGAGAGAAATCATTTCTCTACTGATAATTTAGGTTGTTTTAATTTGGCCAGTATTTAGTCATATATTTTGCCAAGAGAGACCAGGGCCCGTATCCACAATGCATCTTCGAATAGGAGTGCTGATCTAGCATCAGATTCAACTTTCAGATCATCATGGAAAAAATATTGTATGGGCAGATCCTAGATCTGCACTCCTACTATGAGACACTTTGTGGCTACAAGCCCTGGACCATAACAGCAACAGGTAAAGTGCCTTGCGAAAGTATTCGGCCCCCTTGAACTTTGCGACCTTTTGCCACATTTCAGGCTTCAAACATAAAGATATAAAACTGTATTTTTTTGTGAAGAATCAACAACAAGTGGGACACAATCATGAAGTGGAACGACATTTATTGGATATTTCTAACTTTTTTAACAAATCAAAAACTGAAAAATTGGGCGTGCAAAATTATTCAGCCCCTTTACTTTCAGTGCAGCAAACTCTCTCCAGAAGTTCAGTGAGGATCTCTGAATGATCCAATGTTGACCTAAATGACTAATGATGATAAATACAATCCACCTGTGTGTAATCAAGTCTCCGTATAAATGCACCTGCACTGTGATAGTCTCCGAGGTCCGTTAAAAGCGCAGAGAGCATCATGAAGAACAAGGAACACACCAGGCAGGTCCGAGATACTGTTGTGAAGAAGTTTAAAGCCGGATTTGGATACAAAAAGATTTCCCAAGCTTTAAACATCCCAAGGAGCACTGTGCAAGCGATAATATTGAAATGGAAGGAGTATCAGACCACTGCAAATCTACCAAGAACTGGCCGTCCCTCTAAACTTTCAGCTCATACAAGGAGAAGACTGATCAGAGATGCAGCCAAGAGGCCCATGATCACTCTGGATGAACTGCAGAGATCTACAGCTGAGGTGGGAGACTATGTCCATAGGACAACAATCAGTCGTATATTGCACAAATCTGGCCTTTATGGAAGAGTGGCAAGAAGAAAGCCATTTCTTAAAGATATCCATAAAAAGTGTGGTTTAAAGTTTGCCACAAGCCACCTGGGAGACACACCAAACATGTGGAAGAAGGTGCTCTGGTCAGATGAAACCAAAATTAAACTTTTTGGCAACAATGCAAAACGTTATGTTTGGCGTAAAAGCAACACAGCTGAACACACCATCCCCACTGTCAAACATGGTGGTGGCAGCATCATGGTTTGGGCCTGCTTTTCTTCAGCAGAGACAGGGAAGATGGTTAAAATTGATGGGAAGATGGATGGAGCCAAATACAGGACCATTCTGGAAGAAAACCTGATGGAGTCTGCAAAAGACCTGAGACTGGGACAGAGATTTGTCTTCCAACAAGACAATGATCCAAAACATAAAGCAAAATCTACAATGGAATGGTTCAAAAATAAACATATCCAGGTGTTAGAATGGCCAAGTCAAAGTCCAGACCTGAATCCAATCGAGAATCTGTGGAAAGAACTGAAAACTGCTGTTCACAAATGCTCTCCATCCAACCTCACTGAGCTCGAGCTGTTTTGCAAGGAGGAATGGGAAAAAATTTCAGTCTCTCGATGTGCAAAACTGATAGAGACATACCCCAAGCGACTTACAGCTGTAATCGCAGCAAAAGGTGGCGCTACAAAGTATTAACTTAAGGGGTCTGAATAATTTTGCACGCCCAATTTTTCAGTTTTTGATTTGTTAAAAAAGTTTGAAATATCCAATAAATGTCATTCCACTTCATGATTGTGTCCCACTTGTTGTTGATTCTTCACAAAAAAATACAGTTTTATATCTTTATGTTTGAAGCCTGAAATGTGGCAAAAGGTCGCAAAGTTCAAGGGGGCCGAATACTTTCGCAAGGCACTGTATGTGTACTGTATATTCAGGGAAGATCTAACATTATGGTTAGGGGTTAGGGGTTCTGGGTTAGTGGTTCTGGGTTAGTGGTTTAGGGGTTCTGGGTTAGGGGTTCTGGGTTAGTGGTTCTGGGTTAGGGGTTCTGGGTTAGTGGTTCTGGGTTAGTGGTTCTGGGTTAAGGTTTAGGGGTTCTGGGTTAGTGGTTCTGGGTTAGTGGTTCTGGGTTAGAGGTTCTGGGTTAGAGGTTCTGGGGTTCTGGGTTAGTGGTTCTGGGTTAGTGGTTCTGGGTTAGAGGTTAGGGGTTCTGGGTTAGTGGTTCTGGGTTAGTGGTTCTGGGTTAGAGGTTCTGGGTTATGGGTTAGGGGTTAAGGTTTAGGGGTTCTGAGTTAGGGGTTGTGGGTTAAGGGGTTCTGGGTTAGGGGCTATGGGTTAGGGTTTCTGGGTTAGGGGTTGTGGGTTAAGGTTTAGGGGTTCTGGGTTAGGGATTATGGGTTAGTGGTTCTGGGTTGTGGGTTAAGGTTTAGGGGTTCTGGGTTCTGGGTTGTGGGTTAAGGTTTAGGGGTTCTGGGTTAGGGGTTATGGGTTAAGGTTTAGGGGTTAAGGTTTAGGAGTAAGGGTTATGGGTTAAGGGTTAAGGTTTAGGGGTTCTGGGTTAGGGGTTATGGGTTAAGGTTAAGGTTTAGGAGTAAGGGTTATGGGTTAAGGGTTAAGGTTTAGGGGTTCTGGGTTAAGGGTTAAGGGTTAAGGGTTATGGGTTAAGGTTTTAGGGGTTCTGGGTTAAGCGTTAGGGGTTAAGGGTTAAAGGTTAAGGGTTAAGGGTTAAGGGTTAGGGGTTAGGGGTTATGGGTTAAGGTTTAAGGTTTAGGGGTTCTGGGTTAGGGGTTAAGCGTTAGGGGTTAAGGGTTAGGGGTTATGGGTTAAGGGTTATGGGTTAAGGGTTATGGGTTAAGGTTTAGGGGTTAAGGGTTATGGGTTAAGGGTTATGGGTTAAGGTTTAGGGGTTAAGGGTTATGGGTTAAGGGTTAAGGTTTAGGGGTGCTGGGTTAAGGGTTAGGGGTTAAGGGTTAAGGGTTAGGTATCTACAGGCTGAATCCAACACATTAACATTGTTAAGATTTCTGAATCAATGTGTAATTGGGATGAGGAGGATGAGAATGGGGAACAATCAATCAATATCTTAACTGTCCCAATTGGGACATTTTGTTGTCCCCCCCAAAAAACAGTGTCAACCATACAACAGATTTACACAGAAGATACATAGTGAGATTGGTTACAGTCTTAAAATGAGGATACGTACGCTTTCACATCCTCGCTTGTTGTCACTCTGTTCAGGATCATGTTGAGGCTGCTTTCCAGATCCTTCAAGACACAGTGAGACCAATGAGTATAGAAAATGCATTGTATATTCAATACAATTTAAATCAAATTTATTTTATTTACAGATGCCCAGCCTAAAACCCCAAAGAGCTTTACAGATACCCATCCTAAAACCCCAAACAGCTTTACAGATACCCATCCTAAAACCCCACAGAGCTTTACAGATACCCATCCTAAAACCCCAAACAGCTTTACAGATACCCATCCTAAAACCCCAAACAGCTTTACAGATACCCATCCTAAAACCCCAAACAGCTTTACAGATACCCATCCTAAATCCCCAAAAGAGCTTTACAGATACCCAGCCTAAATCCCCAAAATAGCTTTACAGATACCCAGCCTAAATCCCCAAAGAGCTTTACAGATACCCATCCTAAAACCCCAAACAGCTTTACAGATACCCATCCTAAAACCCCAAACAGCTTTACAGATACCCATCCTGGGCAATGTAGAAGCAGAGTGGTTTGGAACAACTCCCTAGAAACCTAAAGAGGACCAAGGCCTGAGGGGAGGAACCAGGCCTGAGGGGAGGAACCAGGCCTGAGGGGAGGAACCAGGCCTGAGGGGAGGAACCAGGCCTGAGGGGTGGAACCAGTCCCGATGGGTGGAACCAGGCCTGAGGGGTGGAACCAGGCCTGAGGGGTGGAACCAGGCCTGAAGGGGTGGAACCAGGCCTGAAGGGGAGGAACCAGGCCTGAGGGGTGGAACCAGGCCTGAGGGGAGGAACCAGGCCTGAGGGGTGGAACCAGGCCCGAGGGGAGGAACCAGGCCTGAAGGGGTGGAACCATCCCTGAGGGGAGGAACATTATCATCTCTGACCATTGGTCCACCTACACAGAGTACATATAGCACACGCAGCACAGTACATACAACACATACAGCACATACAGCACAGTACATACAGCACATACAGTACATACAGCACATACAGCACAGTACATACAACACATACAGCACATACAGCACAGTACATACAACACATACAGCACATACAGCACAGTACATACAACACATACAGCACAGTACATACAGTACATACAGCACATACATTACCTACAGCACAGTACATACAGTACATACAGCACAGTACATACAGTACATACAGCACAGTACATACATCACAGTACATACAGTACATACAGCACAGTACATACAGCACAGTACATACAGCACAGACAGTACAGCACAGACAGTACATACAGTACATACAGTACAGACAGTACATACAGCACATACATACAGTACATACAGCACAGACAGTACAGCACAGACAGTACATACAGTACATATGCACAGCACAGTACATACATACAGTACATACAATACATACATACAACACAGTACATACAGAACAGTACATACAGTACAGTATATACACACAGAACAGACAGTACATACAGAACAGTACATACAGAACAGTACATACAGACCAGTACATACAGTACAGACAGTACATACAGTACAGTATATACACACAGTACATACATACAGCACATACAGTCAAGGAAAAATATGATGATATTTAAACTAGGTCAAAGTACTAAATGGCTTGCCTTGTTGGTGTTTCTGAAGCGTTCATTTGAGGCCAGTAGTCTCATGATCTCTCCCTGCAGGAGATAACACACACACACACACACACACACACACACACACACACACACACACACACACACACGCACACACACACAGTACTCCAGTGAAATGCCCTACGATAAAGGGAGTCAGTCTGTACATTACCGATGATAAGCTGTTTGTAGGAAGGCATACAAGGTCATAACATACGTGGAGAGTACAGCAGGACATAGGGCTATCCAACGTGTGTGTGTTTTGGTGAATGTGAGATATGTCCATCTCTGAAGGGCACATTAAATAACTTTGAAAATACGTTGACAGTAGTATTTTACCCAGTTCATCCAACACAGAACTATGACAACCATACGCCTATGTTAAGAACTATAACAACCATGGAAATCCCTATTGGTGCCGTGGTTAAATACCTTGTCTGGTGCTCCCCTGGTTGTAAATCCCTATTGGTGCTGTGGTTAATACCCCGTCTGATGCTCCCCCAGTTGTAAATCCCTATTGGTGCCATGGTTTAATAACTCATCTGGTGCTCCCCTGGTTGTAAATCCCTATTGGTGCTGTGGTTAATAACTCATCTGGTGCTCCCCTGGTTGTAAATCCCTATTGGTGCTGTGGTTAATAACTCATCTGGTGCTCCCCTGGTTGTAAATCCCTATTGGTGCTGTGGTTAATAACTCATCTGGTGCTCCCCTGGTTGTAAATCCCTATTGGTGCTGTGGTTAAAACCTTGTCTGGTGCTCCCCTAGTTGTAAATCCCTATTGGTGCCGTGGTTAATACCCCGTCTGGTGCTCCCCTAGTTGTAAATCCCTATTGGTGCCGTGGTTAAAACCTTGTCTGGTGCTCCCCTAGTTGTAAATCCCTATTGGTGCTGTGGTTAATACCCCGTCTGGTGCTCCCCCAGTTGTAAATCCCTATTGGTGCCATGGTTTAATACCCCGTCTGGAGCTCCCCCAGTTGTAAATCCCTATTGGTGCTGTGGTTAATACCCCGTCTGGTGCTCCCCCAGTTGTAAATCCCTATTGGTGCTGTGGTTAATACCCCGTCTGGTGCTCCCCCAGTTGTAAATCCCTATTGGTGCTGTGGTTAATACCCCGTCTGGTGCTCCCCCAGTTGTAAATCCCTATTGGTGCTGTGGTTAATACCCCGTCTGGTGCTCCCCCAGTTGTAAATCCCTATTGGTGCCGTGGTTAATGCCCCGTCTGGTGCTCCCCCAGTTGTAAATCCATATTGGTGCTGTGGTTAATACCCCGTCTGGTGCTCCCCCAGTTGTAAATCCCTATTGGTGCCATGGTTTAATACCCCGTCTGGTGCTCCCCCAGTTGTAAATCCCTATTGGTGCTGTGGTTAATAGCCCGTCTGGTGCTCCCCTAGTTGTAAATCCCTATTGGTGCCGTGGTTAATACCCCTTCTGGGCCTGGACTTTGCTGCATGTCTCTTAAGACTAGTCTCTGATTTGCGTCTGTACCTTAGAGTCTCTGATGCATCTCTCTGTAGCTCCTGTGGTGATGATGGACACCATCTTCTCCTTGAGTTCCTTCTGCAGCAGCTGGACCTCCTCCCACATTATCCACACCTGATAACACAGTACATAATGTACAGTACATACAGAACAGTACATACAGTACAGTACATACAGAACAGTACATACAGAACAGTACATACAGTACAGTACATACAGTACAGTACATACAGTGATCCACACCTGATAATACATGCCATGTAGCAGACGCTTCTACCCAAACTGGTTGACAGTCATGCGTGTATAATTGTTTTCCGCATGTGTGGTCCTGAGAATCAAACCCACTATCCCGGCATTGCAAGCACAATACTATATTACTGAGCTACAGAGTACCACTACAGCCCTGTGTGTAGACTGAGCTACAGAGGACCTGATAGTTAGTGGTAACGCTCCCCACTCTCAACACACATGCAACTCCCCACCGTCTCTCCATCTCCTTATCCCCCACCTGTCGTTTGTTATCTGTCTAAATGAAGCTTAAAATGACATAAATGACTCTCGTTTACAAAATCAAAATAATAATAATACAAATAAAATAAAAAGATATACTGATATATTATGTGTATTATGTGTACTATGTTCCATACCTGACGTCTCTTAGGCTGGACACGATCTATAAAGGAGATCGGCCCTTCACCTGGCCTCAACAGCCCTGGCAGGGTGACCTCCTTATGGAGCCCTGGCATCAATCAATCAACCAATGAATCAATAAATCAATCATGAATTCAACAAATGAATAAACAAACCAATCAATTAATACATCAAACAAACCAATCAACACATTCCAATACATCAAACAAACCAATCAATCAAACCAATTCATTATTCATCACGCAAACCATTCAATCAACAATCAAACAAACACAGCAATACATCAACTAAACAACAACAACAAAAATCAATCAACCTTCATCATCTGGGGTTTCCACGACTCTGTCACGTACGTTCTGAAACTGATTCCTGACTCTGGGGAAACAGACAATAGGCACGAATACAATCAAATTAAAAATTAAGTCAAGTCAAAAAATTTTTTTGTCAAAGTGCATTATATCGCACAAGCTCTCAATATACTTTACAAAGGAAACCAATACATTTTAAAACTACGAATTCAATACAAGTTTTTTGGAAGAAAAGGTTTTTAGTATTCTATGTTTTGAACAAAAGCAGAGTATTTGTATTACATCAACTACTAGAGCTAGATTCAATCCGTAGCGCGGAAGATCCGCGTTCTAGAGGGATAGATATTTAAAATAAATGTTCACGCGTTCAAGTAGACTGGGGTAAAATAGATAATCAGATGGTGTTAGCTAAGGGAGGGGGGGGGGGGGGTTGGGGACTTGAGAAAGTTGAGTGAAGTTCAATCTAGTGCTTCTCTGCACGGGCTGATATTTCTTCTGTGCGGCAGTACGGGGGGGGGGGGGGGGCTGTACGCCTGTGCACGCAGTTTAGAGGGAACATTGGTAGGAAGCATACGTTTTTACTGACCAAAGTAACAACACAGTGTGGTCAAAGACTTAGTAACTTAGTTGTATTCATGATCTGGTTACCTATAAACATAGTTACAGTTTAAAAAAAACTAAAAAAAACATATTTATTAACTTATTTCCAGATACTTTCTAAACGACCCACAATGCACTATTTCTCAAAGTCATACGGACAATCTACTCTGCGTTAACTTTATCAAGCTGGCTAACGTTAGCCACTAGCCATGCAGACCGAATGTTGGCAGTGGTGAGCTACAATCTATCAATCACGAGGGGGTATGATGTGAACAACCAATCAGATTTCCCACACGTGGGGGCCGCATGATCTCCATGAAGTAGGCTACCAGAGTTTTTCAACCTTGTCTCAGTACTAGTGCGCAACATTAGCTGACTCACTGTGCCGTTGTTATCATTTCCATCAGCCTGGAGCCGTCCTCTAATCACCCTCTTAATGTTGGCTCTTCTCGTCTCCTCCTATACCCTTGTCGTGTCTTTGGCTATGCCGGATTAAGTGATATGACATGCTATTCTATAAAATCCTTTCTCTGTAATTAATATTACCTGATTGAGCTAATCATGTAAATGTAATTAACTAGAAAGTTGGGGCACCACGAAATAATATTTATAGAGCTGTTATCTTCCGAATAAACTCTTAAAGACCTAGTAATATTTTACATTAATAGCAGTCAAAATTAATCGTCACCTTATTTCAGTCTCATCTGTAAGTTGTAAATTCTTGGTTATCTTCACTACCCCTGGCTAACAAGTTGAATCAGCAATACAAAATTGTGTTTAATCATTTATTTACTAAATACCTAAATAATCACACAGAATTACATTTCCACAGAATGAATCATACCATGATTACAAATTATGTCATAAAGGAAAACGTCCCGAGCGGACGGAACAGATATGACAGCTGGTTACACAAAGAAAAGGGGGCTGGGTTTGAGTGAAAGAGCGGGAAGACTGAAGAACAAAGGGAGAAGCGATGTCTCTATCGGGCCGTAGGCAGCTACTCTATCGTAAATACAGAATCTTATACATTCTAAATTACCGTCCATTTAGAAAAGGAAAATGCAATGAATATTTACTCTGAGCTGCGCTTCAATAGGTTGGTGGTAGATGGAAGGCCGAGTTGCCCAAGAGTTCTTCCATCCTTTGAAGAATGTCTCTGGTGGTAAACTGTATTCGATTTAGTAACGTCGTTGTGTGGTAGACGGTATACTCTGTCTGTCCTTTCCCAGTCCACGCTTGGCGGCTGGAGTGAATCAGAGTTCAAAGTTCATACCCCGTTGCCATGCTTATATGCTCATGCTATATTCTGGCTGGTATTGTCGAAATTCATCATATTCGACGTGTCGATCGTCCTAATCCCGTGGGTATTCAATGCTAATTTTGTTAGGTAGCTGAGATTGGCTTTGCTCTGTAGGTGTCACCTGCCCTTCTAACGTCAAGGCCGTCGCCTTAATGTCCCCGGAACAGGAAGTTATATTGTCGTCAAGGCTTTATATAGGAAAGGAGAGGAGGGCGTGTTTCATAGTTTATAACCAATGTTTCTTCACGTGGGCGGGTCACTGAGTCGGGCCTAATTCACTCATGAAAACCCAATTCTCACATTTTAGAAGCTAAAATCACATTTCATCCCCTCACAAATAATTTAATATTCAAACATTTAAATTGCACAACAATTCCATGTGAATCTGATAACTATAATGTGTAGACTTTCCACTGTACAGTTTATGTCATCCTATCATTGATGAGAATGTCTCCGATGAAAACCGAACTGACATCATATTCATTAAGTACCACCGCATATGTTCAATTGGTCGGATTACCAGAATATAGTTAATTTCCCCCCACATTCTGATGTTCCCAGAATCTCTATGTTAACCAAGGGGTTTTCAATAGTCACATCAGTAGGGTAGAGAGGAAAAAAGGGGGCAAGGTATTTATGACTGTTATTTATGACTGGTATTTATCACAGGCCAGCGTCATGACACCCTGTACCCCCTCTGTCTTATAGTTGACTCTTCTCCTCGTCTTCTCTTCGTCTCCTCCTATACCCTGAACCCTGTCTTATTGTTGGCTCTTCTCCTCGTCTCCTCCTATACCCTGAACCCCCTCTGTATTATTGTTGACTCTTCTCCTCGTCTCCTCCTATACCCTGAACCCCCTCTGTCTTAATGTTGACTCTTCTCCTCATCTCCTCCTATACCCTGAACCCCCTCTGTCTTATTGTTGACTCTTCTCCTCGTCTCCTCCTATACCCTGAACCCTGTCTTATTGTTGACTCTCCCCTCGTCTCCTCCTATACCCTGAACCCCCTTTGTCTTAATGTTGACTCTTCTCCTCGTCTCCTCCTATACCCTGAACCCCCACTGTCTTATTGTTGACTCTTCTCTTCTCCTCGTCTCATCCTATACCCTGAACCCTGTCTTATTGTTGACTCTTTTCCTCGTCTCCTCCTATACCATGAACCCCCACTGTCTTATTGTTGACTCTTCTCCTCGTCTCCTCCTATACCCTGAACCCCCTCTGTCTTATTGTTGACTCTTTTCCTCGTCTCCTCCTATACCCTGAACCCCCTCTGTCTTATTGTTGACTCTTCTCCTCGTCTCCTCCTATACCCTGAACCATGTCTTATTGTTGACTCTTCTCCTCGTCTCCTCCTATACCCTGAACCCCGTCTGTCTTAATGTTGACTCTTCTCCTCGTCTCCTCCTATACCCTGAACCCTCTCTGTCTTATTGTTGACTCTTCTCCTCGTCTCCTCCTATACCCTGAACCCTGTCTTATTGTTGACTCTTCTCCTCGTCTCCTCCTATACCCTGAACCCTGTCTTAATGTTGACTCTTCTCCTCGTCTCCTCCTATACCCTGAACCCCCTCTGTATTATTGTTGACTCTTCTCCTCGTCTCCTCCTATACCCTGAACCCTGTCTTATTGTTGACTCTTCTCCTCGTCTCCTCCTATACCCTGAACCCCCACGGTCTTATTGTTGACTCTTCTCCTCGTCTCCTCCTATACCCTGAACCCTGTCTTATTGTTGACTCTTCTCCTTGTCTCCTCCTATACCCTGAACCCTGTCTTATTGTTGACTCTTCTCCTCGTCTCCTCCTATACCCTGAACCCCCACGGTCTTATTGTTGACTCTTCTCCTCGTCTCCTCCTATACCCTGAACCCTGTCTTATTGTTGACTCTTTTCCTCGTCTCCTCCTATACCCTGAACCCCCACTGCCTTATTGTTAACTCTTTCCCGTCGTCTCCTGTGCTCATTGCGCCTCTGTAATATATCTACTGTGGATTTACCTTAGTATATTGCTTTTGGATTAGTTTACTCTCCCCTGGCCGGTGCCTCTGAAGCTTCTCTCTCCTTGGCTCCTCTTTGGTAGCTAGCTCAGCCGTTAATCGGTAAGTCTCCGCTCTCTCTACTCTATATCTGCTGTCTTTTCGTTGTTGTTATATTCTGTGGGTTCCTGCCTCTGCTAGACTAGTTGGGGTTGTTCTCTGGCTTACTACTTAGCCATGTCGACCGTAGTGGTTGGCTAGCTGAGCTAAACTTGACTAACTTTAGCTGGCTAGCTTGCTGGCTAAGATAACTGCACATACCAGTAACATTCTTTGATAACTGGTTAGAGGGTGTTATGTATTTCCAAAACGTTGATTTACGTTAATTGAGCTGTAAGCTAGGTGTTGATAGCAACTGGCTGACTCATGCAGAGCTAACCTAACTTTAGCAGGCGGGTGGGGTTAACGTTAGTAGGCGGGTAAGGGTTAACGTTAGCAGGCGTGTAGGGTTAACGTTAGCAAGCGGGTAGGATTAACGTTAGCAGGCGGGTGGGGTTAACGTTAGCAGGCGGGTGGGGCTAACGTTAGCAGGCGGGTGAGGTTAACGTTAGCAGGCGGGTAGGGTTAACGTTAGCAGGCGGGTAGGGTTAACGTTAGCAGGTGGGTAGGGTTAACGTTAGCAGGCGGGTAGGGTTAACGTTAGCAGGCTAGTTGGCTAGCAACCTTGTAAGCTGATTTGCAACAATAAATTCAAAAAGTATTAGCTTGTACGTTGTCTAAAAATGTTATTGAAACCAGTAGTCAATGAGTGCAAAGATTTGGTTTAATTTGAAGTTGTACATTTGAAGTTATTTCTATTGGAGTTCACATTATCGGGAAAAGGCTGACTTTGCAGGTCCTCCATATTACGTCACACCCCTCAAAGACATTTTCCGGCATGACTTTGGCATTCTGATTGGTTTTATGCAATAACTTGAAAAATAGAGATGTGAAGTATAACTTTGCATTGGGACTTTTGATGTGTATACTAATGCAAATCCATAATGTTACACGTGGTTACGTTTATGCTACCTATCCTTTAAATTTAAATTGTGCTACAATGACGATCTTCTGACCTACGGACTGAATTTAGACCCTAGTACGATATATTCCAGTATATACATATATCCATTCCCTCAGAGACCCATCCATACCTGTCATTCTCCTCCAGGGCCCTCTGCGCCTCCTCTCCCAGCCTGGACACCTCGTTGCCAGCTTCCTCCAGATCCTCTGCCCCTACGATGGCCAGACCACCCAGCAGAGCCAGCTCAGACTGACCACACCACAGAGAGGAGGAGGGATAAAATACTCAATGAAGATCAGTACAGTGTAGTGAGTTGTGTAGCTGGTTTCCTATTCCACCGGATCATTCATTGTACCTACCTGGTGTCCCAGGTCTAAATTAGTCCCTGGTTAGAGGGGAACCACCCACCTGGTGTCCCAGGTCTAAATCAGTCCCTGATTAGAGGGGAATCACCCACCTGGTGACCCAGGTCTAAAAATCAGTCCCTGATTAGAGGTGAATTACCCACCTGGTGTCCCAGGTCTAAAATCAGTCCCTGATTAGAGGGGAATCGCCCACCTGGTGTCCCAGGTCTAAATCAGTCCCCGGTAAGAGGGGTAGGAATGACAAAAAGCAGTGGAACTGGCTTCGAGGTCCAGATTGGAATTTGAGGGTATAGAGGTCTTAAATAGGGGTTACAGTAGTCAATCAAAAGCTCAACTGGTGTCAGTACAGACCTCCATATGCAGCGAAAGCACAATAACTGAGTAAGATTTCCGTATAATTAGGCTACAAATAAACTTGAAATAAAATCTGAATGTGTATGTAATATTTACCAAGTCCTCGAGAGATGTCTGGGAGTCCAGAATAGAGTTGAGGTACAGATCGTAGTCTGTCTGTAAAGCCAAAGGGAGAAACACAGATTGAAGAATAATAATAACAACAACAACAACAACAACAACAATAATAATGATATTAATAAGAATAATAACAATAATAATAACAATAATAATAATGATACTAATAAGAATAATAACAATAATAATAATAACAGCAATCATAATAACAATAATAATAACATTAATAATAACAACAATAATAACATTAATAATAACAACAACAACAATAATAACAATAATAATAACAACAAGAATAATAATGATACTAATAAGAATAATAACAATAATAATAACAATAATAATAATGATACTAATACTAATAATAATAATAACAATAATAATAATAACATTAATAACAATAATATTTATTTTTTATTTTGGATTGGATTTTTTGAGCGCCTTTCTACCAAATGAAGTACTCAAAGCACTTTACATGAAAGGGAAACTATTCTCTAATTCAGGGGACTGTCAGTCTCTCAGGCTCCCAGTCCATATTCTCTAATTCAGGGGACTGTCAGTCTCTCAGGCTCCCAGTCCCTATTCTCTAATTCAGGGGACTGTCAGTCTCTCAGGCTCCCAGTCCCTATTCTCTAATTCAGGGGACTGTCAGTCTCTCAGGCTCCCAGTCCCTAGCCTCTAATTCATCCCATAACACATGCTTACCATGTGCTGCTGCTGAGTGGCGCCATGGAGGGAGAGAGGGAGAGGAGGAGAGGGAGAGAGGTAAGGGAGAGGAGAAGAGGGAGAAAGGAGAGGGAGAGGTGGAGAGGGAGAGAGGTGAGGGAGAGGAGGAGAGGGAGAGGAGGTAAGGGAGAGGAGGGAGGTAAGGGAGAGGAGGAGAGGGAGAGAGGGAGAGAGGTAAGGAAGAGGGAGAAGAGGAGAGGGAGAGAGGGAGAGGAGGTAAGGGAGAGGAGGGAGGTAAGGGAGAGGAGGAGAGGGAGAGGAGGTAAGGGAGAGGAGGGAGGTAAGGGAGAGGAGGAGAGGGAGAGGAGGAAAGGGAGAGGAGAAAAGGGAAATGAGGAGAGTGAGAGGTAAGGAGAGGAGAGGAAATGGAAAAACCTTGATTTCCCTGAGGATGTCTCTGAATACTGGCGAGCCTTCACAGACGTTGTTGAAGACGTCACTGAACACCCCCAGGCGGTCTCTACTGGGACAGCTCTGGTCTGACAGCCTCCTCAGCTCCTGGGGAATGAGACACACATCATATTGTACGGTAATAACTCACAGCTGTACCTGTGTGAAGTGAAGTGGAAGATGAGGAGAAACGCTATCTAGTGTTATGCTGAGCTCAACACCTTTGGGGGACTGAAGAACACTGTTGAACTGAACACCTCTAGGGGACTGAAGAATACTGGTGAACTCAACACTTTTGGGGGACTGGAGAACACTGTTGAACTCAACACCTCCAGGGGACTGAAGAATACTGCTGAGCTCAACACCTTTGGGGGACTGAAGAACACTGTTGAACTCAACACCTCCAGGGGACTGAAGAATACTGCTGAACTCAACACCTCTAGGGGACTGAAGAATACTACTGAACTCAACACCTCTAGGGGACTGGAGAATACTGCTGAACTCAACACCTCTAGGGGACTGAAGAATACTACTGAACTCAACACCTCTAGGGGACTGGAGAATACTGCTGAACTCAACACCTCTAGGGGACTGAAGAATACTGCTGAACTCAACACCTCTAGGGGACTGGAGAATACTGGTGAACTCAACACCTCTAGGGGACTGAAGAATACTACTGAACTCAACACCTCCAGGGGACTGGAGGCCCTATAATTTACAGCATCTCTCGTACGCCTATTATTACCTATGGAGGATACGTACCACTTACATAGAAGTAACCCATAGGTTATCACGGTGTAATTAGTATGTTATGGTATTGCGTGATGTTTATACTGTACCGGGTCAAATTTGTACAACCAACAAGAAACACGATAGTCTTCCCCACCTTCTCTAGCTTCCACTCGTAGACCTCAGCAGCCTTGTTCCCGCTGATCCAGTTCCTGTCCCTGAGGTCCTGCTTCCTCAGCACCCGTCTGTCAAAGTGTCTCATCATCCTCATCTGGTCCTTCTTGGTCAGGCCCCCCAGGTGAGACTGAGTGAACCAGTACCTGTAGATGGACCAGGTGAGACTGAGTGAACCAGTACCTATAGACGGACCAGGTGAGACTGACTGAACCAGTACCTATAGATGGACCAGGTGAGACTGAGTGAACCAGTACCTATAGATGGACCAGGTGAGACTGACTGAACCAGTACCTGTAGATTGACCAGGTGAGACTGACTGAACCAGTACCTGTAGATTGACCAGGTGAGACTGACTGAACCAGTACCTGTAGATGGGCCAGGTGAAACTGACTGAACCAGTACCTGTAGATGGACCAAGTGAGACTGACTGAACCAGTACCTATAGATGGACCAGGTGAGACTGACTGAACCAGTACCTGTAGATGGACCAGGTGAGATTGACTGAACCAGTACCTGTAGATGGACCAGGTGAGACTGACTGAACCAGTACCTGTAGATGGACCCGGTGAGACTGACTGAACCAGTGCCTGTAGATGGGAGTGATTACAGGGATAATAGAGTGCCGAGTACCAGGCAGTTGGCAAGTTTGGTAGACTACTAATGACCATTAGCAGCATCAGAGCTTGGAGAAGCATAGCTACTGTGACTAAACAGTCACGTGGAATTTGACTGCGGTCATGATTCGTGACCGCCGGAGTGGCGGTAATACATTCACCCTAACAGCCCTAGTAATGCTTTCACTGATTACACATAAATGAAGATAGTTCCTATATGATAGAGTGTTTGCGTTATTATCAAACTGATCTTGTGTCCTTTCTGTCGTCCTGTGAACCCCGTTCATTGCTGCTCACCGCTATATTTATTATTATTGCCCTTACCTATCCTGGTTCCCCTCCTCAACACCTCCAGGAGGATTTGTCTGTGATACTACAGTGTTAATTATCATTATTACCGGTCCTGGTTCCCCTCAACACCTCCAGGAGGATTGGTCTGTGATACTACAGTGTTAATTATCATTATTACCTGTCCTGGTTCCCCTCAACACCTCCAGGAGGTTTTGTCTGTGATGCTATGCTGGGTTTGACCAGGAAGAGCTCAGAGGTGTCCAGAACCATCTTGAGCCTTGTTTTCCTCCTCCTCTCTCTTTCTTCTCCTTCCTCTCCCTTCGTTCCTCTCTGTGTGCCAGTAAGGCTCTCATGCTGCCCAGGCTTCAAGACTGTAGGTTTTAGCCCCTTGGTGACAGTGAAGTCAAACATGGCTTCAGTCATCTTCTCGATGTTGGCGGCCATCTTGGTTTGTCTCTGGAGGCGTTGCGTAAAAGGACAGGGACTCAGGCCTTCCTCCTCACCCTTCTCTCTGTCCTGGACCTAGAGATAATGAATATGTTGATGTTAGGTTTTGTTGTTGTTGTTGTTGTTGTGTCATTGTAAGCAGTGGTGTAATAGTAAATCAAATTGTTGGGTAAACGCTGCTCGCCCGTGAAAAAAATAAATGTTCTCTATACTTTCAATGCATTTTTCTGCTAAATGGTGCTGAACATAGACAGAAAACAGTGGGGGAAAGACCTCAGACATCTCCCAGATTGGTTCCTCTGTCCTCCTCCGGTGGGGCTGGTTCTGGCTCAGGGCGTAAGGGCTCAGGTGGCCACAGCTGTATGTTTGGATGTCAGCCTTGTGAGCCATCTCTGCCCCCAGGAGAAGGCTCTGGAGCTCCCGGCGTGCGTCAGATACCCTCAGCATCCGAGGCTTGTTAGGGGTGGTAGCCTTGGTAGACATGGCTGGCTGAGAGGAGGGCGGGAAGGAACTTGAATGTGGTATTGGAAAGATGTGTGGTTTTTGTTTGGTCATTGTAGGCTAAATATTATGCCTCTTTAAGATGAAAGCACTAACAGCAAGTCCCTCTTTCTGCTTAAGGACTAGCATGTTAAATGTAGCAAAGTATTGCCGAGTGGCGCAGCAGTCTAAAGCACTGCATCTCAGTGAGAGGCATCACTACAGTCCCTGGTTCGAATCCAGGCTGTATCACATCCGGCCGTGATTGGGAGTCCCATAGGGCGGTGCACAATTGGCCCAGCGCGGGGTGGGCCGTCATCGTAAATTAGAATTTGTTCTTAACTGACTTGCCAGGTTAAATAAATATATTGTCTACTCAGAATATCTATAGCCTATAACTTGCACATATTCTATTCATTGACCTTATTGAAAGCTCTACCTAGAAACATGATTAGCATTTTTCTCTGTTAATAATTACACTGTATTTCACGGTAGATGTGCATCATGTAAAGAGTATTTGTCTAGCAAACACTGTAATTTGGTAAAGTGAAATCCATGACTTTACAGACATTCTGCTGTGCGATTGGCGCAACGCACGCACGCAGGCACGCAAATAAGTAAACTATAGCTAAACGTTTCTTGAGACAATATAAACACTGTAATTCGCAGGAAATAACTACAGCAACGTCATATTGCCGAAACATAATCTATTGTACTCACCCGCGTCTGTCTGCCCAGAGGTGAAGAGAAAAGATTCCTGTTTTCCCCAGACGGTTGTCAGGGGATACCGCGCGTCAACACACGGTGGCGGAAGTAAATGTTATTGAACCTTTATTTTATCAGGGAGTCACACTGAGACCAAGGTCTCTTTTACAGATGAGCACTGAATTATGTAGATTACAAAAAATATACACACAACAAAATAAAAATACAAAATGCAAGCAGAAAGAAAGAAAAACACATTCATCAGTAAAAAGGTTCCTCAATCAGCGTTCTGAATTGGCCAAGAGGCACCAAAGCATCACATTTCAGAAAATGTTTAAGATTTTTATACAAATAAGGTGCAAGAAAAACTAAAAGGTGATTGGTTTACAGCCATGGTATATCAGACCATATACCACGGGTATGACAAAGCATTTATTTTTTCACTGCTCTAATTACCTAGGTAACCAGTTGATAATAACAATAAGACTCCTCTGGGTTTTGTGGTAAATGGCCAATATACCACGGCTAAGGGCTGTATCCAGGCACTCCACGTTGCGTCGCACATAAGAACAGCCCTTAGCCGTGGTATATTGGCCACATACCACACCCCCTCTGGCCTTATTGCTTAAGTAACCTACGCGCGCCATTTCAACAAAGCACCCAACACCTTCACACTTTTAGGTTTACAGAACTATTGTGTTTGGCAGATGATAAACTGTTTTATCACAAAGAAGTCAAAGAACTGAAATGGAGCGTTTCTGTATACCTTGCTGGCAACATTAAAATATTCCCAGACATAAAATGAGCTTCACTAGGATAAGCAAATCTGAAATGATAGATGGATCCGAAGGAGAGTGAGTGAACCCCCTCTACCATCAGTCCTATTAGTCAACATGCAATCATTGGATAACAAAATGGATGAGCTCCGATCAACACTATCCTACGGGACATTAAAAACTGGAATATCCTTTGTTTCACCGAGTCGTGGCTGAACGACGACATGGATAACATACAGCTAGTTGGGTTTTCGGTCCATCGGCACGATAGAACAGCTGCCTTCCATAAGACGAGGGGTGGAGGTCTGTGTCTATTGGTCAATAACAGCTGGTGCACGAAATCTAATATTAACGAAGTCTCAAGGTTTTGCTCGCCTGAGGTAGAGTATCTCATGATAAGCTGTAGACCACACTATTCACCAAGAGAGTTTTCATCTATATTTTTCGTAGCTGTCTATTTATCACCACAAACCGATACTGGCTCTAAGACGACACTCAACTAGCTGTACACCGCCATAAGCAAGAACAAGCTCATCCAGAGACGGCGCTCCTAGTGGCCGGGGACTTTAATGCAGGGAAACTTAAATCCGTTTTACCTCATTTCGACCAGCATGTTACACGTACAATTATAGGGGAAAAAAACTCTAGACCACCTTTAATCAACACACAGAGACTCATACAAAACTCTCTCTCGCCCTCCATTTGGCAAATCTGACCATAACTCTATCCTCCTGATTCCTGCTTACAAGCTAAATCTAAAGCAGGAAGTACCAGTGACTCGCTCAATAAGGAAGTGGGCAGATGACGAAGATGCTAAGCTACAGGACTGTTTTGCTAGCACAGACTGGAATATGTTCCAGGATTCTTCCAATGGCATTGAGGAGTACACCACATCAGTCATTGGCTTCCTCAATAAGTGCATCGATGATGTTGTACCCACAGTGACCGTACGTACATACCCAAACCAGAAGCTATGGATTACAGGCAACATCCGCACTGAGCTAAAGGGTAGAGCTGCTGCATTCAAGGAGCGGGTCTCTAACACGGACACTTATAAGACATCCCGCTATGCCATTTTCAAACTGTCACTGATCGAGTCTGTAATACCTACATGTTTTCAAGCAGACCACCATAGTCCCTGTGCCCAAGAACACCAAGGTAACCTGCCTAAATGACTACCAACTGCACTCCACACTGCCCTTTCCCACCTGGACAAAAGGAGGTGTGAGAATGTGAGAACGCTATTCGTGGACTACAGCTCAGCGTTCAACACCATAGTGCCCTCAAAGCTCATCAATAAGCTAAGGACTTCGCAACTAAACACCTACCTCTGCAACTGGATCCTGAACTTCCTGATGGGCCGCCCCCAGGTGGTTTTCAGACGACACAACAGTGGTAGGCCTGATCACCGACAACAATGAGACCTGGCGGTGTGGTGCCAGGATAACAACCTCTCCGTCAACGTGATCAAGACAAAGGAGATGATTGTGGACTACAGGAAATGGGGGACCAAGCACGCTTCTCATTCTCATCAACAGGGCTATAGTAAAGCAGGTTGAGAGCTTCAAACTCCTTGGTGTCCACATCACCAACAAACTAACATGGTCCTAACATGGTCCTAACATGGTAACACACCAAGACAGTCGTGAAGAGGGCACGACACAATGCCTATTCTCCCTCAGAAGACTGAAAAGATTTGGGTCCTCAGATCCTCAAAAAGTTCTACAGCTGCACCATCGAGACCATCCTGGTCGCGCACCGCTCCCGAGTTTACTACTCACCAATGTCCAGTCTCTTGACAACAAGGTAGACGAAATCCGAGTAAGGGTTGCCTTCCAGAGAGACATCAGAGATGGTAACATTCTTTGTTTCACAGAAACATGCTCACTCGAGACACGCTATCGGAGTCGGTACAGTCACCTGGTGTCTTCCCGCGCCAACAGAAACAAGCATCTCTCTGGTAAGAAGAAGGGCGGGGGGGTATGCCTTATGATTAACGAGACGTGGTGTGATCATAACAACATACAGGAACTCAAGTCCTTTTGTTCACCTGACTTAAAATTCCTCACAATCAAATGTCGACCACATTATCTACCAAGAGAATTCTCTTCGATCACAGTCGTGATCACAGTTGTGTATATTCCCCCCCCCCCCCCCAAGCAGACACATTGACAGCCCTGAAAGAACTTCATTCAACTCTATGTAAACTGGAAACCACATATCCTGAGGCTGCATTTATTGTAGCTGGGGATTTTAACAAGGCTAATCTGAAAACAAGGATTCCTAAATTCTATCAGCACATCGATTGAGCAACCCGGGCTGGCAAAACCCTAGATGATTTTTATTCTAACTTCCGCGACGCATATAAAGCCCTCCCCCGCCCTCCTTTTGGAAAAGCTGACCACGACTCCATTTTGTTGCTCCCAGTCAAGATTGCTTCGATCACGTGGACTGGGATATGTTCCGAATAGCGGCGGACAACAACATTGATGAATACGCTGATTCGGTGAGCGAGGTTATTAGCAAGTGCATCGGTGATGTTGTACCCACAGAGTCTATTAAAACATTCCCTAACCAGAAACCGTGGATTGATGACAGCATTCGTGCAAAACTGAAAGCGCGAACCATTTCCCCGTCGCGGACCACAATGTCTTGCTCCCAGACAGACTAAACAACTTATTTGATCATTTTGAGGACAATACAGTGCCACTGACACGGCCCGCTACCAAGACCTGCGGGCTCTCCTTCACTGCAGCCAACGTGAGTAAAACATTTAAACGTGTTAACCCTCGCAAGGCTGCAGGCCCAGACGGCATCCCCGGCCGCGTCCTCAGAGCATGCGCAGACCAGTTGGCTGGTGTGTATACGGACATATTCAATCAATCCCTATCCCAGTTTGCTGTTCCCACATGCTTCAAGAGGGCCACCATTGTTCCTGTTCCCAAGAAAGCTAAGGTAACTGAGCTAAACGACTACCGCCCCGTAGCACTCACTTCCGTCATCATGAAGTGCTTTGAGAGACTAGTCAAGGACCATATCACCGCCACCCTACCTGACACCCTAGACCCACTCCAATTTGCTTACCGCCCCAATAGGTCCACAGACGACGCAATCGCAATCACATTGCCCATGGCCCTAACCCATCTGGACAAGAGGAATACCTATGTAAGAATGCTGTTCATCGATTATAGCTCAGCATTTCACACCATAGTACCCTCCAAACTCGTCATCAAGCTTGAATCCCTGGGTCTCGACCCTGCCCTGTGCAACTGGGTCCTGGACTTCCTGACGGGCCGCCCCCAGGTGGTGAGGGTAGGTAACAACATCTCCACCCCGCTGATCCTCAACACTGGGGCCTCACAAGGGTGTGTTATCAGCCCTCTCCTGTACTCCCTGTTCACCCAAGACTGCATGGCCATGCACGCCTCCAACTCAATCATCAAGTTTGCAGACGACACTACAGTGGTAGGCTTGATTACCAACAACGACGAGACGGCCTACAGGGAGGAGGTGAGGGCCCTCGGAGTGTGGTGTCAGGAAAATAACCTCACACTCAACGTCAACAAAACAAAGGAGATGATCGTGGACTTCAGGAAACAGCAGAGGGAGCACCCCCCTATCCACATCGACGGGACAGTAGTGGAGAAGGTGGAAAGTTTTAAGTTCCTCGGCATACACATCACGGACAAACTGAAATGGTCCACCCACACAGACAGCGTGGTGAAGAAGGTGCAGCAGCGCCTCGGTTTGTCACCAAAAGCACTCACAAACCTTTACAGATGCACAATCGAGAGCATCGTGTCGGGCTGTATCCCCGCCTGGTACGGCAACTGCTCCACCCATAACCGTAAGGCTCTCCAGAGGATAGTGAGGTCTGCACAACGCATCACCGGGGGCAAACTACCGTCTCCAGGACACCTACACCGACCGATGTCACAGGAAGGCCAAAAAGATCATCAAGGACAACACCCACCCGAGCCACTGCCTGTTCACCCCGCTATCATCCAGAAGGCGAGGTCAGTACAGGTACATCAAAGCAGGGACCGAGAGACTGAAAAACAGAGTCTATCTCAAGGCCTTCAGACTGTTAAACAGCCACCACTAACATTGAGTGGCTGCTGCCAACATATTGACTCAACTCGAGCCACTTTAATAATGGAAAAATTGATGTAATAAAATATATCACTAGCCACTTTAAACAATGCCACTTAATATAATGTTTACATACCCTACATTACTCATCTCATATGTATATACTGTACTCTATACCATCTGCTGCATCTTGCCTATGCCATTCTGTACCATCACTCATTCATATATCTTTATGTACATATTCTTATTGATTCCTTTACACTTGTGTGTATTTAAGTAGTTGTTGTGAAATTGTTAGGTTAGATTACTTGTTAGATATTACTGCATGGTCGGAAATAGAAGCACAAGCATTTCGCTACACTCGCATTAACATTTGCTAACCATGTGTGTGTGACAAATAAAATTAGATTTGTCAGAGGAAGGCCCTAAAAATTGTCAAAGACTCCAGCCACCCTAGTCATAGACCGCACGGCAAGAGGTACCGGAGCACCAAGTCTAGGTCCAAATGGCTTCTTAGCAGCTTCCAAGCCATTTTTATGCTGCGGCTAATCTTTGGACACACCTACTCATTCAAGGGTTTTTTCTTAATTTTTTACAATTTTCTAACATTGTAGAATAATAGCGAAGACATCAAAACTATGAACTAACACTTATGGAATCATGTAGTAACCAAAAAAGTGTTAAACAAATAAAAATATATTTGAGATTCTTCAAAGTAGCCACCCTTTGCCTTGATGACAGCTTTGCACACTCTTGGTAGCCTCTTGGTAGCCTCCACATTGACTCTGTACCGGTACCCCCTGTATATAGCCTCCACATTGACTCTGTACCGGTACCCCCTGTATATAGCCTCCACATTGACTCTGTACCGGTACCCCCTGTATATAGCCTCCACATTGACTCTGTACCGTAACACCCTGTATATAGCCTCCACATTGACTCTGTACCGTAACACCCTGTATATAGCCTCCACATTGACTCTGTACCGGTACCCCCTGTATATAGCCTCCACATTGTCACGACTTCTACCGAAGTCGTTGCCTCTCCTTGTTCGGGCGGTGCTCGGCGTTCGACGTCACCGGTCTTCTAGCCATCATCGATCCATTTTTTCATTTTCCATTGGTTTTGTCTTGTCTTCCTACACACCTGTTTTCAATCCCATTCATTACCTGTTGCGTATTTAACCCTCTGTTTCCCCTCATGTCTTTGTCAGAGATTGTTTATTGTCAGTGAAGTGTTTTTGTTGTATAGGTGCGCGACGGGTCTTCGTACCCATATTTGTTTATGTTCTTTTCCTGTTTAGTGTTATGGAGCATGTTTTTATGACATTATTAAAAGACTCCATTTGACTCTCCTGCGCCTGACTTCTCTGCCACCTATACACATATGCCTGACACACATTGACTCTGTACCGTAACACCCTGTATATAGCCTCCACATTGACTCTGTACCGTAACACCCTGTATATAGCCTCCACATTGACTCTGTACCGTAACACCCTGTATATAGCCTCCACATTGACTCTGTACCGTAACACCCTGTATATAGCCTCCACATTGACTCTGTACCGGTACACCCTGTATATAGCCTCCACATTGACTCTGTACCGTAACACCCTGTATATAGCCTCCACATTGACTCTGTACCAGTACACCCAGTATATAGCCTCCACATTGACTCTGTACCGGTACCCCCTGTATATAGCCTCCACATTGACTCTGTACCGGTACCCCCTGTATATAGCCTCCACATTGACTCTGTACCGGTACCCCTGTATATAGCCTCCACATTGACTATGTACCGGTACCCCCTGTATATAACCTCCACATTGACTCTGTACCGTAATACCCTGTATATAGCCTCCACATTGACTATGTACCGGTACCCCCTGTATATAGCCTCCACATTGACTCTGTACCGTAACACCCTGTATATAGCCTCCACATTGACTCTGTACCGGTACCCCCTGTATATAGTCTCCACATTGACTCTGTACCGTAACACCCTGTATATAGCCTCGCTACTGTTATTATATTGTTGCTCCTTAATTATTTGTTATTTTTCCTTTTATTTCTTTATTTATGTTTTACTTGAGTTTATTTTAGTAAATACTTTCTAAACACTTATTTTTTCTTAAAACTGCATTGTTGACTAAGGACTTGTAAGTAAGCATTTCACTGTGAGGTCTACTACACCTGTTGTATTCGGAGCATGTGACAAATACGATTTGATTTATCCCAGTTTGCAATGAGCAATTCGGAGGGCGGTGTCCCTCCAGAATGGTTGCACGCCGTGCGACAGCTTATCAGCCTCATTCTAGGTTTTTAATAGCTAAAACAGTCATACAGTTTTGAAGCAATGTGAAACAGTTATGAAAGCTCACACAGGAAAGGATATTGAGTGTTTTCAATATTTTTCAAAATATTATTTTATAAAACTCATCCTCATTCCTGCTCTCTTACATTTACAGTTGAGTCACTCCTCAGTTATAACATGTCTAGACAATTATTATAATAGTTATTATAACATGTCTAGACCATTCTTAAGACAGTTATAACACGTCCAAGACCATTCTTAAGACAGTTATTATAATAGTTATTATAACTTCTCTAGACCATTCTTAAGACAGTTATTATAATGGTTATTATAACTTCTCTAGACCATTCTTAAGACAGTTATAACACGTCCAAGACCATTCTTAAGACAGTTATTATAATAGTTATTATAACTTCTCTAGACCATTCTTAAGACAGTTATAACACGTCCAAGACCATTCTTAAGACAGTTATTATAATAGTTATTATAACTTCTCTAGACCATTCTTAAGACAGTTATAACACGTCCAAGACCATTCTTAAGAGTTATTATAACATGTCTAGACCATTCTTAAGACAGCTATTATAATAGTTATTATAACTTCTCTAGACCATTCTTATAACAGTTATAACACGTCCAAGACCATTCTTAAGACAGTTATAACACGTCCAAGACCATTCTTAAGAGTTATTATAACATGTCTAGACCATTCATATAACAGCTATAACATGTATTAGACCATTCTTATAACACGTTGAGAACATTCGTATAACAGTCATTATAAGATGTCTTAGACATTCATATAACAGTTATAACATGTATTAGACCATTCTTAAGACAGTTATTATAATAGTTATTATAACTTCTCTAGACCATTCTTATAACAGTTATAACATGTCTAGACCATTCTTAAGACAGTTATTATAATAGTTATTATAACTTCTCTAGACCATTCTTATAACAGTTATAACACGTCCAAGACCATTCTTAAGAGTTATTATAACATGTCTAGACCATTCATATAACATGTATTAGACCATTCTTATAACAGTTACATCATATCGAGACCATTCGTATTACAGTCATTATAAGATGTCTTAGACATTCATATAACAGTTATAACATGTATTAGACCATTCTTATAACAATTATTAAAACATGTCTAAACCATTCTGTTTCTCTTCATGTTCACTTTGTACAAAAACAAAAAACGGCCAACATCTTTTTTTTTCTTTGTATAAAAAAATATAAGTTAATTTAAACTCCAATTAAGAAAATAACAATAGTCATAATAATAGCATTAATAATATAATAATCATTGATAATAATAATGATTATAAAAAAGCTAAACATAGTGCAGAAATAGTACGCATCCTAAATGGTACCCTAAAACCTATATAGTTCACTACCTTTAACCAGATTCGGGCCCTATGGACCCTGGTGAAAATGTTAGCACTTTATATAGGATAGGGTGTCATTTGGGAGACAGGCAGGAATAGATGACTGGTGCTGGGCAGTGAAGAGGGGCAGTGCAGTGAGGCCTCCCTGACATTCAAGTGGGGGTGGAGGGAGGAAGTGAAGGGAGGGGGGGGGCAGTCAAAAGCTCAAACACACACACACACACACACACACACACATTTACTTGCACACGCACACACACACATTCACTTGCACACACACACACACACACACACACACACACACACACACACACACACACACACACACACACACACACACACACACACACACATACGGTCAGAAAGTGCATGACTGCCATTGTAAGTTAGCACCATATAAAGCATACAGCGTTCTGTGTCCTAATTGAATTCCAGCATGTATGCATTATCGCTCTAGCCATAGACTGTTCTCTCTGCTACTGCATTTTCACCCAAGTCATAGACTGTTCTCTCTGCTACTGCATTATCGCTCTAGCCATAGACTGTTCTCTCTGCTACTACATTATCACCCTAGTCATAGACTGTTCTCTCTGCTACTACATTATCGCTCTAGCTATAGACTGTTCTCTCTGCTACTGCATTATCACTCTAGTCACAGACTGTTCTCTCTGCTACTACATTATCGCCCTAGTCATAGACTGTTCTCTCTCCTACTGCATTATCACATAAGTCATATACTGTTCTCTCTGCTACTGCATTATCACATAAGTCATATACTGTTCTCTCTGCTACTGCATTATCACATAAGTCATATACTGTTCTCTCTGCTACTGCATTATCACATAAGTCATAGACTGTTCTCTCTGCTACTACATTATCGCCCAAGTCATAGACTGTTCTCTCTGCTACTGCATTATCACATAAGTCATAAAACTGTTCTCTCTGCTACTACATTATCACATAAGTCATAAATCTGTTCTCTCTTCTACCGCACAGCAAGCAGCACCGATGTACCAAGTCTGAAACCAACAGGACACTGAACAGCTTTTACCCCCCAAGCCATAAGACTGCTAAATAGTTAGTTCAATAGTTAACCAAATAGCTACCCGGACTATCTGCATTGACCCTTTTTGCACAAACTTCTTTTGACCAATCACATACGCTGCTGTTACTGTTTATTATCTGTCACTTTATTCCTAGTTATACATACAGTATCTACCTCAATTACCTTGTACCCCTGCACATTAACTCAGTACTGGTACCCCGTGTATATAGCCAAGTTATTACCTCCTACCCCTGCACATTAACTCAGTACTGGTACCCCTTGTATGTAGCCATGTTATTACCTCCTACCCCTGCATATTGACTGGTACAACTTGTATGTAGCCATGTTATTACCTCCTACCCCTGCACATTAACTCAGTACTGGTACCCCTTGTATGTAGCCATGTTATTACCTCCTACCCCTGCATATTGACTGGTACAACTTGTATGTAGCCATGTTATTACCTCCTACCCCTGCACATTAACTCAGTACTGGTACCCCTTGTATGTAGCCATGTTATTACCTCCTACCCCTGCATATTGACTGGTACAACTTGTATGTAGCCATGTTATGACCTCCTACCCCTGCACATTGACTGGTACCCCTTGTATGTAGCCATGTTATGACCTCCTACCCCTGCACATTGACTGGTACCCCTTGTATGTAGCCATGTTATTACCTCCTACCCCTGCACATTGACTGGTACCCCTTGTATGTAGCCATGTTATCGTTACTCATTGTGTATCTATTGTTACGTTTTTTGTTGCTTTTCTATTCTATTTCTATGTTGTTTCTCTCTGCGTTGTTGGGAAGGGCCCGTCAGTAAGCATTTCACTGTTAGTCCACACCTGTTGTTTCTCAAGCACGTGATGAATAAAATGTGACTGATTTGATCATTACACACCTAATACTGTATATGGATAAAATCAGATAAACAGCAGGGTTCGGGTCCAGTACCTGTCAGATAAACAGCAGGGTTGGGGTCCAGTACCTGTGAGATATACAGCAGGGTTGAGGTCCAGTACCAGTCAGATAAACAGCAGGGTTGGGGTCTAATACCTGTCAGATAAACAGTAGGGTTGGGTCCAGTACCTGTCAGATTAACAGTAGGATTGGGGTCCAGTACCTGTCAGATAAACAGCAGGATGGGGTCCAGTACCTGACAGATAAACTGCAGGGTTGGGTTCTAATATCAGTCAGATAACCAGCAGGGTTGAGGTCCAGTACCTGTCAGAAAAACAGCAGGGTTGGGGTCCAGTACCTGTCAGATAAACAGCAGGGTTGGGGTCCAGTACCTGTCAGATTAACAGTAGGGTTGGGGTCCAGTACCTGTCAGATAACCACCAGTGTTGTGGTCTAATACCTGTCAGATAAACAGCAGGGTTAGGGTCCAGTACCTGTCAGATTAACAGTAGGGTTGGGGTCCAGTACCTGTCAGATAACGACCAGGGTTGTGGTCTAATACCAGTCAGATAAACAGCAGGGTTGGGGTCCAGTACCAGTCAGAAAAACAGCAGGGTTGGGTTCTAATATCAGTCAGATAAACAGCAGGGTTGAGGTCCAGTACCTGTCAGATAAACAGCAGGGTTGGGGTCCAGTACCTGTCAGATAACCACCAGGGTTGTGGTCTAATACCAGTCAGATAAACAGCAGGGTTGAGGTCCAGTACCTGTCAGATTAACAGTAGGGTTGGGGTCCAGTACCTGTCAGATAACCACCAGGGTTGTGGTCTAATACCAGTCAGATAAACAGCAGGGTTGGGGTCCAGTACCAGTCAGATAAACAGCAGGGTTGGGTTCTAATATCAGTCAGATAAACAGCAGGGTTGGGGTCCAGTACCTGTCAGATAACCACCAGGGTTGGGGTCCAGTACCTGTCAGATAACCACCAGGGTTGTGACCGTAGCGTATGTGTAGATATGTACGGCAGGACCAAATCAGAGAGATAGGTAGGAGCAAGCCCATGTAATGCTTTGTAGATTAGCATAAAACCTTGAAATCAGCCCTTGCCTTAACAGGAAGCCGGTGTAGGGAGGCTAGCACTGGAGTATTATGATCAAATGTGTTGGTTCTAGTCAGGATTCTAGCAGCCGTGTTTAGCACTAATTGCAGTTCATTTAGTGCTTTATCCGGGTAGCCGAAAAGTAGAGCATTGCAGTAGTCTAGAAGTGACAAAAGCATGGTGATTCATTCATCCACACCCCTCTACTCCCACCACCCCCACACTACCACCACCCCCACACTACCACCCCTTCTCCCTACAGTAGGGCCTGCTGTGCTCTTTCTCCCTACAGTAGGACCTGCTCCCCTCCTTATCCCTACAGTAGGACCTGCTCCCTCCTCCCTAGAGTAGGACCTGCTCCCTTCCTTCTCCATACAGTAGGACCTGCTCCCTTCCTTCTCCCTACAGTAGGGCCTGCTCCCCTCCTTCTCCCTACAGTAGGACCTGCTCCCTCCTTCTCCCTACAGTAGACCCTGCTCCCTTCCTTCTCCCTACAGTAGGACTTGCTCCCTCCTTCTTCCTACAGTAGGGCCTGCTCCCTTCCTTCTCCCTACAGTAGGACCTGCATCCTCCTTCTCCCTACAGTAGGACCTGCTCCCCTCCTTCTCCCTACAGTATAACCTGCTCCCTTCCTTCTCCCTACAGTAGGACCTGCTCCCTTCTTTCTCGCTACAGTAGGACCTGCTCCCTCCTTCTCCCTACAGTAGGACCTGCTTCCTCCTTCTCCCTACAGTAGGACCTGCTCCCTTCCTTCTCCCTACAGTAGGACCTGATCCCTCCTTCTCCCTACAGTAGGACCTGCTCCCTTCCTTCTCCCTACAGTAGGACCTTGCTCCCTTCCTTCTCCCTACAGAAGGACCTGCTCCCTTCATTCTCCCTACAGAAGGACCTGCTCCCTTCCTTCTCCCTACAGTAGGGTCTGCTCCCCCTCCTTCTACCTACAGTAGGACCTGCTCCCTTCCTTCTCCCTACAGTAGGACTGGCTCCATCCTTCTCCCTACAGTAGGACCTGCATCCTCCTTCTCCCTACAGTAGGACCTGCTCCCTCCTTCGCCCTACAGTAGGACCTGCTCCCTTCCTTCTCCATACAGTAGGGCCTGCTCCCTTCCCTCTCCCTACAGTAGGGCCTGCTCCCCTCCTTCTCCCTACAGTAGGGCCTGCTCCGCTCCTTCTCGCTACAGTAGGACCTGCTCCCTTCCTTCTCCCTACAGTAGGACCTTGCTCCCTTCTTTCTCCCTACAGAAGGACCTGCTCCCTTCCTTCTCCCTACAGAAGGACCTGCTCCCTTCCTTCTCCCTACAGTAGGGTCTGCTCCCCCTCCTTCTACCTACAGTAGGACCTGCTCCCTTCCTTCTCCCTACAGTAGGACTGGCTCCATCCTTCTCCCTACAGTAGGACCTGCATCCTCCTTCTCCCTACAGTAGGACCTGCTCCCTTCCTTCTCCCTACAGTAGGACCTGCTCCCTCCTTCTCCCTACAGTAGGACCTGCTCCCTTCCTTCTCCATACAGTAGGACCTCCTACCCTCCTTCTCCCTACAGTAGGGCCTGCTCCCTTCCCTCTCCCTACAGTAGGGCCTGCTCCCCTCCTTCTCCCTACAGTAGGGCCTGCTCCGCTCCTTCTCGCTACAGTAGGGCCTGCTCCCTTCCCTCTCCCTACAGTAGGACCTCCTACCCTCCTTCTCCCTACAGTAGGGCCTGCTCCCTTCCCTCTCCCTACAGTAGGGCCTGCTCCCCTCCTTCTCCCTACAGTAGGACCTGCTCCGCTCCTTCTCCCTACAGTTGGGCCTGCGCGCTCCTTCTCCCTACAGTAGGGCCTGCTCCGCTCCTTCTCCATACAGTAGGACCTGCTCCCTCCTTCTCCCTACAGTAGGACCTTGCTCCCTTCCTTCTCCCTACAGTTGGACCTGCTCCCTTCTTTCTCCCTACAGAAGGACCTGCTCCCTTCCTTCTCCCTACAGTAGGGTCTGCTCCCCCTCCTTCTACCTACAGTAGGACCTGCTCCCTTCCTTCTCCCTACAGTAGGACCTGCATCCTCCTTCTCCCTACAGTAGGACCTGCATCCTCCTTCTCCCTACAGTAGGACCTGCTCCCTTCCTTCTCTCTACAGTAGGACCTGCTCCCTCCTTCTCCCTACAGTAGGACGTGCTCCCTTCCTTCTCCATACAGTAGGACCTGCTCCCTTCCTTCTCCATACAGTAGGGCCTGCTCCCTTCCTTCTCCCTACAGTAGGACCTCCTACCCTCCTTCTCCCTACAGTAGGGCCTGCTCCCTTCCCTCTCCCTACAGTAGGGCCTGCTCCCTTCCCTCTCCCTACAGTAGGGCCTGCTCCCCTCCTTCTCCCTACAGTAGGGCCTGCTCCGCTCCTTCTCCCTACAGTAGGGCCTGCTCCCTTCCCTCTCCCTACAGTAGGACCTCCTACCCTCCTTCTCCCTACAGTAGGGCCTGCTCCCTTCCCTCTCCCTACAGTAGGGCCTGCTCCCCTCCTTCTCCCTACAGTAGGACCTGCTCCGCTCCTTCTCCCTACAGTTGGGCCTGCGCGCTTCTTCTCCGTACAGTAGGGCCTGCTCCGCTCCTTCTCCCTACAGTAGGACCTGCTCCGCTCCTTCTCCCTACAGTTGGGCCTGCGCGCTCCTTCTCCCTACAGTAGGACCTGCTCCGCTCCTTCTCCCTACAGTTGGGCCTGCGCGCTCCTTCTCCCTACAGTTGGGCCTGCGCGCTCCTTCTCCCTACAGTAGGAGGACCTAAATAAATTGTAGACCTCCAGAAGTCTGGTTCATCCTTGGGAGCAATTTCCAAATGCCTGAAGGTGCCACGTTCATCTGTACAAACAGTAGAACGCAAACATAAACACCATGGGACCACTACACCCCTGAGGACTAAGCCTAATCCTGAACCTACACCCCCGAGGACTAAGCCTCATCTTGAACCTACACCTCCGAGGACTAAGCCTCATCCTGAACCTACACCCCCGAGGACTAAGCTTCATCCTGAACCTACACCCCCGAAGACTAAGCCTCATCCTGAACCTACACCCTCGAGGACTAAGCCTCATCCTGAACCTACACCCCCGAGGACTAAGCCTCAACCTGAACCTACAAGCCAGAGGACTAAGCCTCATCCTGAACCTACACCTCCGAGGCCTTAGACTCATCCTGAACCTACACCTCCGAGGACTAAGCCTCATCCTGAACCTACACCCCCGAGGACTAAGCCTCATCCTGAACCTACACCCCCGAGGCCTAAGACTCATCCTGAACCTACACCTCCGAGGACTAAGCCTCATCCTCAACCTACACCCCCGAGGACTAAGACTCATCCTGAACCTACACCCACGAGGACTAAGCCTCATCCTGAACCTACACCCCCGAGGACTAAGCCTCATCCTGAACCTACACACCCGAGGTCTAACTGCAAAAAAGCCAGAAAAGTGCGCACTGAGCAGGTACCTGTGCCACCACCAACTGAAACGGTGAGACAGCGGAGAGGAAGGGACGGCACCGTTTGGCTGCTACGGGCCGATTATCAGCACAAAATATAATCACCGAGAGAGCAGGCCTTTATGTCTCAAGCAAAAAACAACATCAGCAATGCACTCACCGGCTTTTGTTGTTTATGTGACATGGACATGCTCCAGCACTTCAGGGGCTCCAGCACATGTGGCAGAGGCGCACAGGGAGCAAGGAGATCGTTTGGAAAGAACAAGCAAGTGACAATGCTACGGGCCGATTATCATACATATACCTCAAACGCTTTATGAATACAACTGGAAATGGTAAGAAAAATATCAAAGAAAATTTACCGTCGATATTAGATTAATTGAGGTATTATAGTATTATTCACAAAATCAATGTTTTCAAATGATAAATGATACTGTATTAATCATGGTAACTTTCCCAAATTCCCCGGTTTTCCAGAAATCCTGGTTGACGGATTCCTTGATTTCCTCCTTATTCCCTCGTTATTCCAAGAGTCTTTCAACCAAGATTTCTGGAAAACGGGGGAATTTTGGGAAAGTTAAGGAAAAGGTGCAACCCTATAGAGTATTCCTCATGCCTGCTGTCTTGACATAATGTTCTGGCTATCAATCAATATCTATTCATTTTAAATCAACGTTGTAGCAATGTGCGTGTTTGTCCTGTGCCTTGGTGTGCTATGAACGCAGTACAGAGAATCAATGTACCATTGGACTTGACTCAGGAGCTGTTCTAGTTGGTAAGACAGCACAAACAGATCTGAGACCAGTCTACAACTAGAGCTCAAAAACAGACTGATTGCCCAAGGTTCTGGGTTCTAGAACCTAAAAGATTGATTGCCCAAGATTCTGGGTTCTAGAACCTAAAAGACTGATTGCCTAAAGTTCTGGGTTCTAGAACCTAAAAGACTGATTGCCCAAGGTTATGGGTTCTAGAACCTAAAAGACTGATTGCCCAAGATTTTGGGTTCTAGAACCTAAAAGACTGATTGCCCAAGGTTATGGGTTCTAGAACCTAAAAGACTGATTGTGGCAAGTAAGCGGGGTGGCGAGATGCAGACCTGGTAGGTTTAAATACTATTGGAAATCTTTCAAATACTTTTAGCAATTGCTTTAGCCTGCATATATTGCCAGATGGGCAGAATTTACACTTGCAACTCTTCTATTTGTTTTATTGTGCCAGGCAAGCTCAATCAAGCCCAGATGAAGTATTTGAAATCATTTCAAAAAATGTTTTAACTCAGGTCTGCCTGGGTGTTGGGTGCTATTTCTGCATAGAACATTGTGACCCTCGTGTGACACGACTTGCTAAATGTTGACATGATCGAACTCAGCCCTGTTGGTCACACTAACTTTGTCTTTCTGTGCTTTACACAAGACGCGGTTTCTGAATAGAATAGACTAGGGCTGTATGTTTTAGTACTGCAAAAACACTTTGTTGCTCAAAGTGCCAGAAAACATTCTAGAACATTCAGTTGCGACATGCTAATAAACATTCTAGAACATTTGTTGCGACATGCTAATAAAACATTCTTTCTGTCTCTCTTTGAGAGCCAACCACCTCCTCCCATGTAGTTCTGCTTGCGATAAGTTAGTCAGTCTACCACTGCAGGCAAACAAACAGTACCAATACAGTGCACTACTTTTGAACAGGGCCCATATTGTTCCGGTCAAAAGTAGTGCACTATGTAGTGGATTAGGGTGCCATTTCAGACACATTCATAAAGTCTGAAACGACAAAAAACAACAAAAAAAAACAGTCAAGATTTCACACCTCCTGACCTTTTTAAAGGATTAGAGTGTAAAGACTAAGGCCTCTGCAAATCACAAGACCGGAACATAAAACAAACCAGCCGCAATTTAAATCTCTTAAAAAACAAACCAACTAAAACAGACCCAAAAAAACAACACCACAGACATACGGATCCATTTGGATAGGTATGAATTGGTTCCCGAGCAGTGGAGTTGATCAGGTGAGTCCCCACCTCAAGGACAAGTCCAGGTAGTTCCTCCCTGTTTTTCGGCCCGTTAGCTTCCGTTTCGTGCCTAATGAACAAGAGCCCGCTGTCCTCCAGCCGTCCATCCGTGTGTCTACGGAGCAATGAACACTGGCAGGGTTAACTCCTCACCTCCCTCACCCAATGAGGTAACTGTGTGGTCCTGAAAAGAAGTCCCCTTGTTTGTGAAATCCACCAATCACCTTCCCTAGTCCCTACACACGTGTCCCCCTCCTTCCTGTTTCAGCATGAAGTGAGGCTCTCTAACAGTTCAGACAGGAAGTAGTCCCTGTTAATGGCAGGGGATGTGTTGAGGGCGTATTGACTTGTGAAGTAGTGAGGGCGAGCCGTGGCTTCACTGCCAGTCAGTTGTCCACCTTCACAGGGCCTGAGTCGTGGTTCGATGGTTCCTCAGTGCTGGGCTCTACAGGCTCTGCCCTGGGGTCAACAGGCTCTGCCCTGGGGTCAACAGGCTCTGCCCTGGGGTCAACAGGCTCTGCCCTGGGGTCAACAGTCTCTGCCCTGGGATCAACAGGCTCTGACGGAGCCCACACTCCTCTCACTCCACTGTCCACCTCCTCTCCATTTACTATCTTCTCCCACTGACCAAGGTTCTCCCTGTGGAAACACAATCAGAATACCAAAAGGCTTTTTACTATTAGCTCTGACTTTGCTGTTGCTTGATTGTCCCTAGCTATCTGAAGATGAATGGACTAAATGTGACTGTGATATGTGGTTGTCTAACCTAGCTACCTGAAGATGAATGGACTGACTGTGATATGTGGTTGTCTAACCTAGCTATCTGAAGATGAATGGACTAAATGTGACTGTGATATGTGGTTGTCTAACCTAGCTATCTGAATGCTGTATGGACTGACTGTGATATGTGGTTGTCTAACCTAGCTATCTGAATGCTGTATGGACTGACTGTGATATGTGGTTGTCTAACCTAGCTATCTGAATGCTGTATGGACTGACTGTGATATGTGGTTGTCTAACCTAGCTATCTGAATGCTGTATGGACTGACTGTGATATGTGGTTGTCTGACCTAGCTATCTGAATGCTGTATGGACTGACTGTGATATGTGGTTGTCTGACCTAGCTATCTGAATGCTGTATGGACTGACTGTGATATGTGGTTGTCTGACCTAGCTATCTGAATGCTGTATGGACTGACTGTGATATGTGGTTGTCTAACCTAGCTATCTGAATGCTGTATGGACTGACTGTGATATGTGGTTGTCTAACCTAGCTATCTGAATGCTGTATGGACTGACTGTGATATGTGGTTGTCTGACCTAGCTATCTGAATGCTGTATGGACTGACTGTGATATGTGGTTGTCTAACCTAGCTATCTGAATGCTGTATGGACTGACTGTGATATGTGGTTGTCTGAACTAGCTATCTGAATGCTGTATGGACTGACTGTGATATGTGGTTGTCTAACCTAGCTATCTGGATGCTGTATGGACTGACTGTGATATGTGGTTGTCTGACCTAGCTATCTGAATGCTGTATGGACTGACTGTGATATGTGGTTGTCTGACCTAGCTATCTGAATGCTGTATGGACTGACTGTGATATGTGGTTGTCTGACCTAGCTATCTGAATGCTGTATGGACTGACTGTGATATGTGGTTGTCTAACCTAGCTATCTGAATGTTGTATGGACTGACTGTGATATGTGGTTGTCTAACCTAGCTATCTGAATGTTGTATGGACTGATCTCTGGATCAAAGCATCTGTTTACTGACTACAATGTAAAGGGAAGTAGATTGTGTCTATCTGTGTGTGTGTGTGTGTGTGTGTGTGTGTGTGTGTGTGTGTGTATCTGTTTGTGTGTGTGTGTGTGTGTGTGTGTTTATCTGCGCTTGTGTATCTGTGTGTGTGTATATATATATCTCTGTGTGTGTGTGTGTGTATATATATCTGTGTGTGTATCTGTTTGTGTGTGTGTGTGTGTGTATCTCTCTGAGTGTGTATCTGTTTGTGTGTGTGTGTATCTCTCTGAGTGTGTGTGTATCTTTTTTTGCACTTTTCGCACCAAAGTACATTCATCTCTAGGAGACAGAACGCGTCTCCTTCCTGAGCGGTATGACGGCTACGTGGTCCCATGGTGTTTATACTTGCGTACTATTGTTTGTACAGATGAATGTGGTACCTTCAGGCGTTTGAGAATTGCTACCAAGGATGAACCAGACTTGTGGAGGTCTACAATTTATTTTCTGAGGTCTTGGCTGATTTCTTTTTATTTTCCCATGATGTCAAGCAAAGAAGCACTGAGTTTGAAGGTAGGCCTTGAAATACATCCACAGGTTCACCTCTAATTGATTCAAATGATGTCAATTAGCCTATCAGACGCTTCTAAAGCCATGACATCATTATCTGGCATTTTCCAAGCTGTTTAAAAAGCACAGTTAAATTAATGTATGTAAACTTCTGACCCACTGGAATTGTAATACAGTGAATTTTTTGTGAAATAATCTGTCTGAAAACAATTGTTTGAAAAATGACTTGTGTTATGCACAAAGTAGATGTCCTAACCGACTTACCAAAACTATAGTTTGTTAACAAGACATTCGTGGAGTGGTTGAAAAACAAGTTTTAATGACTCCTACCTAAGTGTATGTAAACTTCCGACTTCAACTTTATATGGTGTGGGTAGTCGATATAATAAACTGTGTGGGTAGTCTATATAATATACTGTGTGGGTAGTCTATATAATATACTGTGTGGGTAGTCTATATAATATACAGTGTGTGTAGTCTATGTAATATACGGTGTGGGTAGTCTATGTAATATACGGTGTGGGTAGTCTATATAATATACAGTGTGTGTAGTCTATATAATATACAGTGTGGGTAGTCTATGTAATATACAGTGTGTGTAGTCTATATAATATACGGTGTGGGTAGTCTATATAATATACAGTGTGTGTAGTCTATATAATATACGGTGTGGGTAGTCTATATAATATACGGTGTGGGTAGTCTATATAATATACAGTGTGTGTAGTCTATATAATATACAGTGTGGGTAGTCTATATAATATACAGTGTGTGTAGTCTATATAATATACAGTGTGGGTAGTCTATATAATATACAGTGTGGGTAGTCTATATAATATACAGTGTGGGTAGTCTATATAATATACAGTGTGGGTAGTCTATATAATATACAGTGTGTGTAGTCTATATAATATACAGTGTGTGTAGTCTATATAATATACAGTGTGGGTAGTCTATATAATATACAGTGTGTGTAGTCTATATAATATACAGTGTGGGTAGTCTATATAATATACAGTGTGGGTAGTCTATATAATATACAGTGTGGGTAGTCTATATAATATACAGTGTGTGTAGTCTATATAATATACAGTGTGTGTAGTCTATATAATATACAGTGTGGGTAGTCTATATAATATACAGTGTGTGTAGTCTATATAATATACAGTGTGGGTAGTCTATATAATATACAGTGTGGGTAGTCTATGTAATATACAGTGTGTGTAGTCTATATAATATACTGTGTGGGTATTGTACAGTATCTAACTCACTTGCAGGCTTGTAGAAGAGGGCTGGAAGGGGGGAAGAGCTCAGATAAGGTGGTATAACATGGGAGTGCAACAGCATTATAGAACCCCACCTAGAAAAACAGACAAGGAGAATCCAGTAAAGGTGAGGGAACAAGGGCAGAGGGGAGGGAACATCGAGCCAGAATGAGACACAGCCCAGGTAATGTTCTTCTTTGTGTGTGTGTGTGTGTGTGTGTGTGTGTGTGTGTGTGTGTGTGTGCGTGTAGTTCTTACCTGCCCCTGAGGAACCTCTTCCTTCTTATCTCTGTCCATCATAGGGATGGGCTGTATACCTATCTTCTTCATCTCATCCCCCTGTAGAGGAGGAGGAGAGGAGATAAAGAAGGGAGGCGGAGAGGAGATAAAGAAGGGAGGAGGAGGAGGAAAAGAGGAGAGAAGGAGGAGGAGATTAAGAAGGGAGGAGGAGAGGAGGAGGAGGAGAGGAGGAGGAGGAGAGGAGGAGATAAAGAAGGGAGGAGGATAGGAGATAAAGGAGGGAGGAGGAGGAGGAAAAGAGGAGAGAAGGAGGAGAGGAGATTAAGAAGGGAGGAGGAGAGGAGGTGGAGAGGAGATAAAGGAGGGAGAGAGAGGAGAAGAGAAGATTAAGAAGGGAGGAGAGGAGGAGGAGGAAAGGATGAGAGGAGATTAAGAAGGGAGGAGGAGAAGAGGAGGAAAGGAGAAGAGGAGATTAAGAAGGGAGGAGGAGAAGAGGAGGAAAGGAGAAGAAGGAGAGGAGATAAAGGAGGGAGAGAAAGGAAGAAAGAAGTTACAGGAGGATGATGGAAGAAAGAGATGAGGTAGAATGGAGGAGGTTATTGAGATTAAAGGACAAAAGAAAGTGCCACCTTTTGAGAACTATGATCAATTTACTCAGAATCATATAGAATGAAGGAATTGATTAACTCCATAAAGCAGTAGTACACTCTGAGAGAAAAAGCTGCTCTCTAGAACCTAAAAGAGTTCTTCGGCTGAAAAAAAAAAAAAAAAAAAAAAAATGGTTTCAAGAAGAACTCTTTCACCACTAAAAGGTTCTAAGTAGAACTCTTTCACCACTAAAAGGTTCTAAGTAGAACTCTTTCACCACTAAAAGGTTCTAAGTAGAACTCTTTCACCACTAAAAGGTTCTAAGTAGAACCCTTTCACCACTAAAAGGTTCTAAGTAGAACCCTTTCACCACTAAAAGGTTCTAAGTAGAACTCTTTCACCACTAAAAGGTTCTTACGAACCACTCGTGACGAATGAACTCGAATGAATTTTTTTAAATATATATTTTTTAACCTTTTATTTAACTTGGCAAGTCAGTTAAGAACAAATTCTTATTTTCGGTCTAGGAACAGTGGGTTAACTGCCTTGTTCATTGGCAGAACGACAGATTTTTACCTTGTCAGCTCGGGGATTTGATCTGACAACCTTTCGGTTACTAGTCCAACGCTCTAACCACGCTCTAACCACTAGGGTACCTGCCGCCCCTACACTCTAACCACTAGGCTACCTGCCGCCCCTACACTCTAACCACTAGGGTACCTGCCGCCCCTACACTCTAACCACTAGGCTACCTGCCGTCCCTACACTCTAACCACTAGGCTACCTGCCTCCCCTACACTCTAAACACTAGGCTACCTGCGTTCCTACACTCTAACCATTAGGCTACCTGCCGTACCTACACTCTAACCACTAGGCTACCTGCCGTCCCTACACTCTAACCACTAGTCTACCTGCAGTACCTACACTCTAACCACTAGGCTACCTGCCGTCCCTACACTCTAACCACTAGGCTACCTGCCCCGCCTACTATCTAACCACTAGGCTACCTTCCCCGCCTACTATCTAACCACTAGGCTACCTGCCGTCCCTACACTCTAACCACTAGGCTACCTGCCCCGCCTACTATCTAACCACTAGGCTACCTGCCGTCCCTACACTCTAACCACTAGGCTACCTGCCGTCCCTACACTCTAACCACTAGGCTACCTGCAGTACCTACACTCTAACCACTAGTCTACTTGCCGTCCCTACACTCTAACCACTAGTCTACCACGTTACAAGAGTAGAGATGTCGTAGTGAATTATACCACCGCACCTCGGCCCAGAACTCAGCGTAGATGTCATTAGCCGTGAGTCGTGTGATTGGCCACAGCTTGGTAACGGAACACAGGTCACATGCTGTCATCATCAGACCAATCACACGGTCCCTGGGGGAAAAAAAAGTAAATATATATATATATTTTTTAATGATCTATTTCCAGATGTATCAGAGAAGATGTCCAGTGTTTGTGTGTGTGTCTGTGCCTTGCGCTATGTCTAAAGTGTGTATGTGTACGACCCCTGACCTCTGACCTGTGTTGGTGGTTGTCTAGGTCTAGTGCCTCCGTGGTCAGTAGCTCAGCTAGCTGTTTGCGGTTGCCGAAGTAGAGCGCCAGGTCTGTAGCGATGATGGCCTTGCGGATGATCTCTAACACCTGCTCGTACTCACTGGAAGTCAGGTTGGAGAAAACATTGTGCCCTTCCAGCTATGGGAAACAAAGAAATCAATAAAAAGCACACGCTCCACTTACGAGGAGTTCAGCTTAGGTGGGATAGCTAGAGGGTACATCCTGGGAGTACCAGCTTAGGTGGGATAGCCAGAGGGTACATCCTGGGAGTACCAGCTTAGGTGGGATAGCTAGAGGGTACATCCTGGGAGTACCAGCTTAGGTGGGATAGCCAGAGGGTACATCCTGGGAGTACCAGCTTAGGTGGGATAGCCAGAGGGTACATCCTGGGAGTATCAGCTTAGGTGGGATAGCCAGAGGGTACATCCTGGGAGTACCAGCTTAGGTGGGATAGCCAGAGGGTACATCCTGGGAGTACCAGCTTAGGTGGGATAGCCAGAGGGTACATCCTGGGAGTACCAGCTTAGGAGGGATAGCCAGAGGGTACATCCTGGGAGTATAGCTTAGGAGGGATAGCCAGAGGGTACATCCTGGGAGTATCAGCTTAGGTGGGATAGCTAGAGGGTACATCCTGGGAGTACCAGCTTAGGAGGGATAGCCAGAGGGTACATCCTGGGAGTACCAGCTTAGGTGGGATAGCTAGAGGGTACATCCTGGGAGTATAGCTTAGGTGGGATAGCCAGAGGGTACATCCTGGGAGTACCAGCTTAGGTGGGATAGCTAGAGGGTACATCCTGGGAGTACCAGCTTAGGTGGGATAGCCAGAGGGTACATCCTGGGAGTATCAGCTTAGGTGGGATAGCTAGAGGGTACATCCTGGGAGTGCAGTAGGTCCTGTAACGTTCAGGGTAGTTTGGATCAATTTGAAATTGAAGCCTGTTAATTCAGGAAGTAAACTGAAATTGCAATTCAATAACTAAAAAAGGCCATCTATTTTCAATGACATCTCAATAAATGTCAAAGTAAAAGCTATTTATAAAAAAAAAAAAAAAAAATCCACTTTTTAAGTTTTAAATTCAAATTCCTTTCTTAATTAAATATCTTCAATTAGAATTGACCCAACCCTGACACTTCTGTGGACAAGGATTCAGGGTAGCCGATCATCACCCACCAAAGGTGAGGAATTTGAATTGGGAGGGGACACCGGTTAATAACAGAGCAACTGTTAGGGGGAAATGTCTGAAGAGACCCTCCCGGGGGAACATTTAGAGGACAGCTGAGTAAGCGTGTGAGAACAGGGTGTGTGTGTGGTAGTCCTACCTGCAGGATGGATACAGTCTGGGAGAAGTGGTGCTGCTCCATTGTAGACGTGCTGTACAGGGCAGCAAGAGGATGGTCAAACTTCTGCAGGTAGGTGTTACTGTATCCTCGATGGTCCAGATCATGACATAGACAGGCTATCAGCAGACCCTTCTTCTGTTGAGGGGGGGAGAGAGAGAGGAGAGATGGGGGGAGAGAGAGGGGATGGGGGAGAGAGAGGAGATGGGGGAGAGAGAGGGGATGGGGAGAGAGAGAGGGGATGGGGAGAGAGAGGGGATGGGGAGAGAGAAAGGAGATGGGGAGAGAGAGAGGGGATGGGAGAGAGAGAGAGGGGATGGGGGGAGAGAGAGAGGGGATGGGGGGAGAGAGAGAGGGGATGGGGGGAGAGAGAGAGGGGATGGGGGAGAGAGAGAGGTGATGGGGGGAGAGAGAGGAGATGGGGAGAGAGAGGAGATGGGGAGAGAGAGAGGAGATGGGGAGAGAGAGATGGGATGGGGGAGAGAGAGAGGGGATGGGGGAGAGAGAGAGGGGATGGGGGGAGAGAGAGGTGATGGAGAGAGAGAGAGAGGAGATGGGGAGAGAGAGGGGATGGGGAGAGAGAGAGGAGATGGGGAGAGAGAGAGGAGATGGGGGAGAGAGAGGGGATGGGGGAGAGAGAGGGGATGGGGAGAGAGCAGGGATAGGGAGAGAGAGAGAGGATGTGGAGAGAGAGAGGATGGGAGAGAGAGGATAGGGAGAGAGAGAGGGGATGGGGAGAGAGAGAGGACGGGGAGAGAGAGAGAGAATGGGGAGAGAGAGAGAGGATGGGGAGAGAGAGCGAGGATGGGAGAGAGAGAGAGGATGGGAGAGAGCGAGAGGATGGACAGAGAGAGAGAGGATGGACAGAGAGAGAGAAGATGGACAAGTACACATGGAAGTCAGCTACTGATAGAATTAACCCTGTTTAGAATCTATCCTCATTCTATTTAGGAAACAGGAAGTAAATGACTGAATTGGAATGGAGTTGACCACAATCCTCTTTCTAAACCTTACTTTATTTTAGCTCTATTGACAAACTGAAGGACGGACAGAGGGACAGACCTCTATCTCAGTGAAGATGCCGGTGGTCTTCTGCAGTATGGCGTACATACAGTGAGCCACGTTCACCGCATGTTTCCAGTTGTGGTAGGGAACACGCCGATAATTCTTCCTCACAGACATAGTGAACCTGCACAACTTCTCTAGCTCAAAACTAGAAGGAGGGAGAGGACGAAGAGGGAGAGAGGACGGAGAGGGAGAGAGGACGGAGAGGGAGAGAGGACGGAGAGGGAGAGAGGACGGAGAGGGAGAGAGGATGGAGAGAGAGAGAGAGGACGGAGAGAGGACAGAGAGGGAGAGAGAGAGGATGGAGAGAGGACGAAGAGGGAGAGAGAGAGGATGGAGAGGGAGAGAGAGAGGGAGAGAAAGGCAGGACGAGAGAGAGAGAGAATGGAGAGAGAGAGAAGAAGGAGAGAGAAAGGGAGAGAGAGGACAGAGAGGGAGAGAAAGGGAGGACGAGAGAGAGAGAGAACAGAGAGAGAGAGAGGAAGGAGAGAGAAAGGGAGAGAGAGGACAGAGAGAGAGTACGGAGAGAGCGAGGACGGACGGAGAGAGAGAGAGAGAGGACGGAGAGGGAGAGAGAGGACGTAGAGGGAGAGAGAGGACGGAGAGGGAGGGAGAGAGAGAGGATGGAGAGAGGACGAAGAGGGAGAGAGAGAGGACGGAGAGGGAGAGAGAGAGGACAGAGAGGGAGAGAAAGGGAGGACAAGAGAGAGAGAGAACGGAGAGAGAGAGAAGAAGGAGAGAGAAAGGGAGAGAGAGGACAGAGAGAGAGTACAGAGAGAGCGAGGACGGACGGAGAGAGAGAGAGAGAGGACGGAGAGGGAGAGAGAGAGGATGTAGAGGGAGAGAGAGGACGGAGGGAGAGAGGACGGAGAGGGAGAGAGAGAGGATGGAGAGAGGACGAAGAGGGAGAGAGAGAGGACGAAGAGGGAGAGAGGACGGAGAGAGAGAAAGGACGGAGAGAGAGAGGAAGGAGAGAGAAAGGGAGAGAGGGAGAGAGAGGGAGAGAGAGAAAGGACGGAGAGAGGATGGAGAGGGGGAGAGTAATATTAGTAATTTTCTTAAAGAATCGATGTGTTTATATGACAACTTAATATATCTTATAGAATCTATGGGTATATATGACTAAGTTAATTTATCTCGTAGAATCTATGGGTATATATGACTAAGTTAATTTATCTCGTAGAATCTATGGGTACAGTATACAATAAAATGCAAATGAATTACTTAAAAATCATACAATGTGATTTTCTGGATTTTTTGTTTTAGATTCCGTCTCTCACAGTTGAAGTGTACCTATGATAAAAATTACAGACCTCTACATGCTTTGTAAGTAGGAAAACCTGCAAAATCGGCAGTGTATCAAATACTTGTTCTCCACACTGTATACGACTAAATAAATTTATCCCGTAGAATCTATGGGTTTATTTGACCAAGTTAATTTCGCTGATGACCTTCACGTACCTGGTCTCTCCACATGAGTTGTGGACCATGTATACAAAGACAGCTGGCCACAGCTCCTCAAACTGACTAATGTCAAAATGAAACCTGAAGGAGGGAGGGAGGGAGAGAAAGAGGGAGGGAGACTCTTAGATTATGATGGCCCTGCAGTGTGTATGTGTGTGTGTGTGTGTGTGTGTGTGTGGGAAAAAGAGAGAAAGGCAGACTGGCTGTAGATCTAGCAGGGCTGAAACAAGCACGCATGCACACGCACACACACAGGGTCAGGCCACCTTCCTTCCTGCTCTGGGCATTCTCTCTCCTGTCTGTCTGCGTCAGGACCGTCTCTCTCCTGTCTGTCTGCATCAGGGCCGTCTCTCTCCTGTCTGTCTGCGTCAGGACCGTCTCTCTCCTGTCTGTCTGCGTCAGGACCGTCTGTCTCCTGTCTGTCTGCGTCAGGGCCGTCTCTCTCCTGTCTGTCTGCATCAGGGCCGTCTCTCTCCTGTCTGTCTGCGTCAGGACCGTCTCTCTCCTGTCTGTCTGCGTCAGGACCGTCTCTCTCCTGTCTGTCTGCGTCAGGGCCGTCTCTCTCCTGTCTGTCTGCGTCAGGACCGTCTCTCTCCTGTCTGTCTGCGTCAGGACCGTCTCTCTCCTGTCTGTCTGCGTCAGGGCCGTCTCTCTCCTGTCTGTCTGCGTCAGGACCGTCTGTCTCCTGTCTGTCTGCGTCAGGACCGTCTCTCTCCTGTCTGTCTGCATCAGGGCCGTCTCTCTCCTGTCTGTCTGCGTCAGGGCCGTCTCTCTCCTGTCTGTCTGCATCAGGGCCGTCTCTCTCCTGTCTGTCTGCGTCAGGGCCGTCTCTCTCCTGTCTGTCTGCGTCAGGACCGTCTCTCTCCTGTCTGTCTGCGTCAGGGCCGTCTCTCTCCTGTCTGTCCGCGTCAGGACCGTCTCTCTCCTGTCTGTCTGCGTCAGGACCGTCTCTCTCCCGTCTGTCTGTCTGCGTCAGGACCGTCTCTCTACCGTCTGTCTGTCTGCGTCAGGGCCGTCTCTCTCCTGTCTGTCTGCGTCAGGACCGTCTCTCTCCTGTCTGTCTGCGTCAGGGCCGTCTCTCTCCTGTCTGTCCGCGTCAGGGCCGTCTCTCTCCTGTCTGTCTGCGTCAGGACCGTCTCTCTCCCGTCTGTCTGCGTCAGGACCGTCTCTCTCCCGTCTGTCTGCGTAAGGACCGTCTCTCTCCCGTCTGTCTGTCTGCGTCAGGACCGTCTCTCTCCCGTCTGTCTGCGTCAGGACCGTCTCTCTCCCGTCTGTCTGCGTCAGGGCCGTCTCTCTCCTGTCTGTCTGCGTCAGGACCGTCTCTCTCCCGTCTGTCTGCGTCAGGACCGTCTCTCTCCCGTCTGTCTGTCTGCGTCAGGACCGTCTCTCTCCCGTCTGTCTGTCTGCGTCAGGACCGTCTCTCTCCCGTCTGTCTGTCTGCGTCAGGACCGTCTCTCTCCCGTCTGTCTGTCTGCGTCAGGACCGTCTCTCTCCTGTCTGTCTGCGTCAGGACCGTCTCTCTCCCGTCTGTCTGTCTGCGTCAGGACCGTCTCTCTCCTGTCTGTCTGCGTCAGGACCGTCTCTCTCCTGTCTGTCTGCGTCAGGACCGTCTCTCTACCGTCTGTCTGCGTCAGGACCGTCTCTCTACCGTCTGTCTGTCTGCGTCAGGACCGTCTCTCTCCCGTCTGTCTGTCCTTCAAAAGAGAGCAGGGTGTCACGCGGGTCTGGACTGTGTCTGCTTCAGGGCCGTCTCTCTCTCTTAAGAGACAGACATGGGTTTGAAGAAAACAAATCCTATTTGAACCAATGTCTGCTCCAAGAAACACGGCTGAGGATGAGAATACTAGAGTAGGCAGGTGATGGTGTATGAACAATGGGAGATAAGAGGCAGGTGATGGTGTATGAACATTGGGAGATCAATGGATTGGGTAGGTCAGAGGACATTATCTCTTTGTATAGGGGCGTTATGGTTAAACACTCACAGTTCTATCTCTTTGTATAGGGGTGTTGGGGTTAGGACACTCACAGTTCTATCTCTTTGTATAGGGGTGTTGGGGTTAGACACTCACAGTTCTATCTCTTTGTATAGGGGTGTTGGGGTTAGACACTCACAGTTCTATCTCTTTGTGTAGGGGTGTTATGGTTAGACACTCACAGTTCTATCTCTTTGTATATAGGTGTTATGGTTAGACACTCACAGTTCTATCTCTTTGTATAGGGGTGTTATGGTTAGACACTCACAGTTCTATCTCTTTGTATAGGGGTGTTATGGTTAGACACTCACAGTTCTATCTCTTTGTATAGGGGTGTTATGGTTAGACACTCACAGTTCTATCTCTTTGTATAGGGGTGTTATGGTTAGACACTCACAGTTCTATCTCTTTGTATAGGGGTGTTATGGTTAGACACTCACAGTTCTATCTCTTTGTATAGGGGTGTTATGGTTAGACACTCACAGTTCTATCTCTTTGTATAGGGGTGTTATGGTTAGACACTCACAGTTCTATCTCTTTGTATAGGGGTGTTATGGTTAGACACTCACAGTTCTATCTCTTTGTATAGGGGTGTTGGGGTTAGGACACTCACAGTTCTATCTCTTTGTATAGGGGCGTTATGGTTAGACACTCACCGTTCTATCTCTTTGTATAGGGGTGTTATGGTTAGACACTCACAGTTCTATCTCTTTGTATAGGGGTGTTATGGTTAGACACTCACAGTTCTATCTCTTTGTATAGGGGTGTTGGGGTTAGGACACTCACAGTTCTATCTCTTTGTATAGGGGTGTTGGGGTTAGACACTCACAGTTCTATCTCTTTGTATAGGGGTGTTGGGGTTAGACACTCACAGTTCTATCTCTTTGTATAGGGGCGTTATGGTTAGACACTCACAGTTCTATCTCTTTGTATATAGGTGTTGGGGTTAGACACTCACAGTTCTATCTCTTTTTATAGGGGTGTTATGGTTAGACACTCACAGTTCTATCTCTTTGTATAGGGGTGTTGGGGTTAGACACTCACAGTTCTATCTCTTTGTATAGGGGTGTTATGGTTAGACACTCACAGTTCTATCTCTTTGTATAGGGGCGTAGGAAGGTCCAGCTTTGTGAGTGTCTTCCACTCCTCTGAAGTACAGATACTGTGGTAGGACAACTTCTCCATGGTTACCCTGTAGATACACTCAGAGTGCCTGATCCGGTGGTACATCTGGACAGACAGACAGACACACACAGACAAAGAGAGACAGACAGTCCTTCAAACTCTTGGCGTTGCCGTTGGGAGTCGTGTTGATCCCCCATCCTTCGCACCAAAGCTTCCCTCTCCCCTCTTCTATTCTCCCAGCAGTCTCTCACTCTCCCCTCCCTTCCTGACTGCTCCTCTCAGCCTCTCTCCTCTTCTCTTCCGTCTCCGCTTATCCTCCACCTCCTATTCTTCCCTCTCCTCTCTCTCCTCTTCCCTCTCCTCTTCCCTCTCTCCTCTTCCCTCTCTCCTCTTCCCTCTCTCTCCTCTTCCCTCTCCTCTTCCCTCTCCTCTCTCTCCTCTTCCCTCTCCTCTCTCTCCTCTTCCCTCTCCTCTCTCTCCTCTTCCCTCTCCTCTTCCCTCTCCTCTCTCTCCTCTTCCCTCTCCTCTCTCTCCTCTTCCCTCTCCCCTCTCTCCTCTTCCCTCTCCCCTCTCTCCTCTTCCCTCTCCTCTTCCCTCTCCCCTCTCTCTCCTCTTCCCTCTCCTCTTCCCTCTCCTCTCTCTCCTCTTCCCTCTCCTCTTCCCTCTCCCCTGTCTCTTCCCTCTCCTCTTCCCTCTCCCCTCTCTCCTCTCTCTCCCCTCTCTCCTCTTCCCTCTCTCTCCCCTCTCTCCTCTTCCCTCTCCCCTCTCCTCTCTCTCCCCTTCTCTAGTGGTGAACTGCAGTTTTGCGAGGCCCTCCCGTAAGGTCAAAGCAAAACATTTTAAACATTTTTAGGAAAACTATTTTTTGTTGTTGTTGGAAACAACTAACTTGCAGTTCTACACATTTTGCAATGAGGCTGAGAGAAAATGGTGCAGTTGTAAAGCACATTTCCTGTCATTCTAAATGTTTTGATTTGGCTTAGGACGTGTTCTAGTGCCCCTCTGTGTGGTTCTAGTGCCCCTCTGTGTGGTTCTAGTGCCCCTCTGTGTGGTTCTAGTGCCCATCTGTGTGGTTCTAGTGCCCCTCTGTGTGGTTCTAGTGCCCCTCTGTGTGGTTCTAGTGCCCCTCTGTGTGGTTCTAGTGCCCATCTGTGTGGTTCTAGTGCCCCTCTGTGTGGTTCTAGTGCACCTCTGTGTGGTTCTAGTGCCCCTCTGTGTGGTTCTAGTGCCCATCTGTGTGGTTCTAGTGCCCCTCTGTGTGGTTCTAGTGCACCTCTGTGTGGTTCTAGTGCCCTTCTTCTGTGTGGTTCTAGTGCCCCTCTGTCTCCTCTTCTCTGCTCTCCTCCCAAGTCTCTCCTCTCCTAACTCCTCCCACCTCTCCCATTTGGACTCCCCCCCCCCCCCTTCTTGTGCGACACACTTGCGCAGGAGCCTGCGTCACCATGTTGATGAGCCACGTTAATATTTTACCCAGCCAAGCCGCTCCACTGCCACCCGCCACCGTCCTCCCAGCCGGACGATTTATGTTGAGCAGTATTTCATGCCTCCTGCCTCTAGGTGTGTGTGTGTGTGTGTGTGTGTGTACCTTTAGGTAAGTCATTTTGCCTGGCTGGAGATAGTGATGCGTCTGTTCTGGTGGAGGGAAGGGAAGGTGTGGTGGGGTTTGGCGTCTGTTCTGGTGGAGGGAAGGGAAGGTGTGGGGGGGGGGGTTTGGCGTCTGTCTGCCTGTGTACAGCCTTGCTGTCCTACTCTAGATGCTCAACAACGTCTTGGGGCGACACAGCTCAAAGCCATGTCAGTGTTCGATCTCAACAGGCCTTTGGGACTAGACAGAGCTAAACAGTCAGGCCGTTAGTCATTCTGATTCATGATTTTACTGTGTCTAATATTGGCCCTTGATACATGGTGTCTGTACATTGTGCAGTTCAGAGTTTATTGTCAATTCAGAACTGAATTGAGATTCGCTGATTTGAATTAAAAGAAAAACTCACATTTTTTCCTGGATGTAATGTATTTTGTCTAACACAAAATACAATATATTGTCATAAAAATATAAATTCGACACAAAACACTCACATTGGCACAGTGCAAGGCTAGAGCACAGAAGACGGCGAACATCTTGAAGTTGTTCTCGTCTGTTTTGGTGAAGGCACTTCCAGTCAGCTTGTTAACCATCTGTACGACCCCTATTACGGTCCCCCTGGAAACGATGGGCATGCATAGGATGTTCCGCGTGGTGTAGCCCGTATAGAGGTCTACCTCTCTGTGAAGTGGGAGGGGTTAAAATGTAACACGGAATTCATCTTGACATAATGCCATAATAGTGTTTAATGATGGGGTGGCAGGGTAGCCTAGTGGTAAGAGCGTTGGACTAGTAACCGGAAGGTTGCAAATGACATTAGGACTTGGCAAGACTGTATAATTAGAGCTGGGATAATGGCTAGCACCGGACTACTCTGAGGATTACTTAAACCACGTTCACATATAAAGTAGACAAGGGGAGGGGTCTTAAATGGCACCCTATCTATATGGTTCTGGTCAAAAGTAGTGCACTATAGAAAGTATTCGGCCCCCTTAAACTTTGCGACCTTTTGCCACATTTCAGGCTTCAAACATAAAGATATAAAACTGTATTTTTTTGTGAAGAATCAACAACAAGTGGGACACAATCATGAAGTGGAACGACATTTATTGCATATTTCAAACTTTTTTAACAAATCAAAAACTGAAAAATTGGGCGTGCAAAATTATTCAGCCCCCTTAAGTTAATACTTTGTAGCGCCACCTTTTGCTGCGATTACAGCTGTAAGTCGCTTGGGGTATTTTAACAAATCAAAAACGGAAAAATTGGGCGTGCAAAATTATTCAGCCCTCTTAAGTTAATACTTTGTAGCGCCACCTTTTGCTGCGATTACAGCTGTAAGTCGCTTGGGGTATGTCTCTATCAGTTTTGCACATCGAGAGACTGACATTTTTTCCCATTCCTCCTTGCAAAACAGCTCGAGCTCAGTGAGGTTGGATGGAGAGTATTTGTGAACAGCAGTTTTCAGTTCTTTCCACAGATTCTCGATTGGATTCAGGTCTGGACTTTGACTTGGCCATTCTAACACCTGGATATGTTTATTTTTGAACCATTCCATTGTAGATTTTGCTTTATGTTTTGGATCATTGTCTTGTTGGAAGACAAATCTCTGTCCCAGTCTCAGGTCTTTTGCAGACTCCATCAGGTTTTCTTCCAGAATGGTCCTGTATTTGGCTCCATCCATCTCCCCATCAATTTTAACCATCTTCCCTGTCCCTGCTGAAGAAAAGCAGGCCCAAACCATGATGCTGCCACCACCATGTTTGACAGTGGGGATGGTGTGTTCAGGGTGATGAGCTGTGTTGCTTTTACGCCAAACATAACGTTTTGCATTGTTGCCAAAAAGTTCCATTTTGGTTTCATCTGACCAGAGCACCTTCTTCCACATTTTTGGTGTGTCTCCCAGGTGGCTTGTGGCAAACTTTAAACGACACTTTTTATGGATATCTTTAAGAAATGGCTTTCTTCTTGCCACTCTTCCATAAAGGCCAGATTTGTGCAATATACGACTGATTGTTGTCCTATGGACAGAGTCTCCCACCTCAGCTGTAGATCTCTGCAGTTCATCCAGAGTGATCATGGGCCTCTTGGCTGCATCTCTGATCAGTCTTCTCCTTGTATGAGCTGAAAGTTTAGAGGGACGGCCAGGTCTTGGTAGATTTGCAGTGGTCTGATACTCCTTCCATTTCAATATTATCGCTTGCACAGTGCTCCTTGGGATGTTTAAAGCTTGGGAAATATTTTTGTATCCAAATCCGGCTTTAAACTTCTTCACAACAGTATCTCGGACCTGCCTGGTGTGTTCCTTGTTCTTCATGATGCTCTCTGCGCTTTTAACGGACCTCTGAGACTATCACAGTGCAGGTGCATTTATACGGAGACTTGATTACACACAGGTGGATTGTATTTATCATCATTAGTCATTTAGGTCAACATTGGATCATTCAGAGATCCTCACTGAACTTCTGGAGAGAGTTTGCTGCACTGAAAGTAAAGGGGCTAAATAATTTTGCACGCCCAATTTTTCAGTTTTTGATTTGTTAAAAAAGTTTGAAATATCCAATAAATGTCGTTCCACTTCATGATTGTGTCCCACTTGTTGTTGATTCTTCACAAAAAAATACAGTTTTATATCTTTATGTTTGAAGCCTGAAATGTGGCAAAAGGTCGCAAAGTTCAAGGGGGCCGAATACTTTCGCAAGGCACTGTGGGGGAATAGGGTGCCGTTTGGGACGTACACAGGGTAAAATGGGAGTTTTACCTATTAAAGCGTGGGTCTGCATAGGCGTCTGGGATGTTAAGGACCTCCCCCGTCCGTGCCACTTGGCCCGCTATACCTTTCTCTATAGAAAACCTGGGAGAGGACAAGACAGAAGAGCGCTGGAGGTTACAACCGAGGAACGGACATTTCTGTTCTAAGAATTATACTTCCTATTTTCTTTGTTCTAGGATTATTGTGTCCCTGTTCTATGGATTCTAGTTTCCTTGTTCTAGGATTTTAGTTTCCTTGTTCTAGGGATTCTAGTTTCCTTGTTCTAGGGATTCTAGTTTCCTTGTTCTATAGATTCTAGTTTCCATGTTCTGGGGATTCTAGTTTCCCTGTTTTAGGGATTCTAGTTTCCCTGTTTTAGGGATTCTAGTTTCCCTGTTTTAGGGATTCTAGTTTCCTTGTTCTGGGGATTCTAGTTTCCTTGTTCTATAGATTCTAGTTTTCCTGTTCTAGGGATTCTACTTCCTTGTTCTAATGGTTCTAGTTTCCCTGTTCTAGGGATTCTAGTTTCCTTGTCAGGGAATCGTTCACATGATCACTAGTCAATTCAACATAACCCGTCAGAGAATCGTTCACATGATCACTAGTCAATTCAACACAACCCATCAGAGAATCATTCAGATGATCACGAGTCAAATCAACACAACCCATCAGAGAATCGTTCAGATGATCACGAGTCAAATCAACACAACCCGTCAGAGAATCGTTCACATGATCACTAGTCAATTCAACACAACCCATCAGAGAATCGTTCAGATGATCACGAGTCAAATCAACACAACCCGTCAGAGAATCGTTCACATGATCACTAGTCAATTCAACACAACCCGTCAGAGAATCGTTCACATGATCACTAGTCAATTCAAAATAACCCGTCAGAGAATCGTTCACAAGTCAATTCAACATAACCTGTCAGAGAATCGTTCACAAGTCAATTCAACATAACCCGTCAGGGAATCGTTCAGATGATCACAAGTCAACTCAACATAAACCATAGAGATCAGTCATGCAACAACAGAGCAGTAAAAGAATCGATCAGGACCCTTACCTAATCTCTTTGGTTTTCCTGAAGACAGGTTTGCCCTCGTTCTCCTCCCCGATGTCGAACAGGTCTGAGTACAGTTCATTGTTATTGTGGTCCACCTGGAACAGTGCACATCTGTCCGCATTCACCAGGTTTTTTGCATATATCTGAAACACAACACCACAATAAACATGGTACACAGAAAGACACACGGTACACAGAAAGACACACGGTACACAGAAAGACATAACGGTACACAGAAAGACATAACGGTACACAGAAAGACACACGGTACACAGAAAGACACACGGTACACAGAAAGACACACGGTACACAGAAAGACACACGGTACACAGAAAGACACACGGTACACAGAAAGACACACGGTACACAGAAAGACACACGGTACACAGAAAGACACACGGTACACAGAAAGACACACGGTACACAGAAAGACACACGGTACACAGAAAGACATAACGGTACACAGAAAGACACACGGTACACAGAAAGACACACGGTACACAGAAAGACATAACGGTACACAGAAAGACACACGGTACACAGAAAGACACATGGTACACAGAAAGACACACGGTACACAGAAAGACATAACGGTACACAGAAAGACATAACGGTACACAGAAAGACACACGGTACACAGAAAGACACACGGTACACAGAAAGACATAACGGTACACAGAAAGACATAACGGTACACAGAAAGACACACGGTACACAGAAAGACATAACGGTACACAGAAAGACATAACGGTACACAGAAAGACACACGGTACACAGAAAGACATAACGGTACACAGAAAGACACACGGTACACAGAAAGACACACGGTACACAGAAAGACACACGGTACACAGAAAGACATAACGGTACACAGAAAGACATAACGGTACACAGAAAGACACATGGTACACAGAAAGACACACGGTACACAGAAAGACACACGGTACACAGAAAGACACACGGTACACAGAAAGACACACGGTACACAGAAAGACACACGGTACACAGAAAGACACACGGTACACAGAAAGACACACGGTACACAGAAAGACATAACGGTACACAGAAAGACATAACGGTACACAGAAAGACACACGATACACAGAAAGACACACGTTACACAGAAAGACACACGGTACACAGAAAGACACACGGTACACAGAAAGACATAACGGTACACAGAAAGACACACGGTACACAGAAAGACACACGGTACACAGAAAGACACACGGTACACAGAAAGACACACGGTACACAGAAAGACACACGGTACACAGAAAGACATAACGGTACACAGAAAGACACACGGTACACAGAAAGACACACGGTACACAGAAAGACACACGGTACACAGAAAGACACACGGTACACAGAAAGACACACGGTACACAGAAAGACACACGGTACACAGAAAGACACACGGTACACAGAAAGACACACGGTACACAGAAAGACACACGGTACACAGAAAGACACACGGTACACAGAAAGACACACGGTACACAGAAAGACACACGGTACACAGAAAGACACACGGTACACAGAAAGACACACGGTACACAGAAAGACACACAGTACACAGAAAGACACACGGTACACAGAAAGACACACGGTACACAGAAAGACACACGGTACACAGAAAGACACACGGTACACAGAAAGACACACAGTACACAGAAAGACACACAGAAAGACATAACGTTACACAGAAAGACATAGACAGACACAGGGGGTGAATCATAACTTTAATTTCCATTAACATCAATGCATGACAAAAATGAACATTTGACTTAGTCTTTAAAGTGGAAGTTAGGATTCACTCCACGGTTAGTTTCAATCATTAACCAATACAGAATGGCCTTCTACACTGTCCACGTTAGTAAGACTATGCAAGTTAAAGTCACACAGGAAATGGCTCAGCGCTACCACACACTATGTTAGCTGTGCTGACACCAGTGGCTCGCGACAATACAATATACAAGAGGCTAGGGTCCAGTTCCTGCCCGACCACATTGCAGAGACGTACGTGGGGTCTCACAACGCCTGGATAACAGTTTAACATATCAGGTAGTGCTGAGCAATTGGTGCTTTTTTTAAAAAGTTGATTTGGTTTCGTTTAGATTATAAAAATATTAAAAAAATCACCGTTTTCGATTTTGATATATATCTTCTTTTTTTTACATTAAATGCACTTTGTATTATGTGGGTTGAATGCTGTAACAACCCAGAATAAAACAATGAATAAAAGTCCCATGATGGTATTGACTGTTCATTACTGCTGATCACTTATTAACCTTTGTCACGACCTCTGCCGAAGTCGTTGCCTCTCCTTGTTCGGGGCGCTGCTCGGCGGTCGACGTCACCTAGCCATCATTGATCCATTTTTTCCATTTTCCATTTGTCTTGTCTTCCCACACACTTCCCACACACCTGTTTTCAATCCCGTTCATTACCTGTTGTGTATTTAACCCTCTGTTTCCCCTCATGTCTTTGTCAGAGATTGTTTAATGTCAGAGATTGTTTATATGGTTGTATAGATGCACGACGGGTCCTCGTACCCATGTTTATTTATGTATGTACGTATTAGTGTTTGGAGCGTGTTAAGTGGACTTATATTAAAAGACTCCATTTTACACTCCGTTTGAATCTCCTGCGGCTGACTTCACTGCCACCTATAAACACACGGCTTTGACATCATCACTTATTCACATTACTTAACTTTGTTAAAATATTTAAGTTGTTGTTTATTTTAAATGTGTTTTATTTTATGACTTTATTATTTCAATCCAAGTCATCATCTCATCTCTGTAAACCTGCCGTCTGACAAAAATCACTATTTTAGTAGTTCTTCATAGTAAATAAGGCGTTATTTTATGACTGCTGAGTACCAACTATCAATCACTTAGATGATGTATTTCCAGGTAGAGATACCTCGCAAATCTCTGTCCCTCTTGATCGCACGTTCTTCTGTCTCTTTTCTCTCTCTCTGTGTCTACAACCACACTAACCTGACAACTAGGCGTGCAATGGATTATGGCCATTGTAGTCAATTACCATGTTTTCTGCATTAAACTATGTAGAACATTGGCCAGTTGGAAACTACAACTCGCTACTACATCGCACAGTTTGGGCTTGATCTGATTCATCTCTAGAGAAAGTGCAGTGCAATGTACCCTTTCATCTCACAAAAAATTTCTATTTTCTGTTTTTAAACAACTAGTTGACCAAAGTCAGTTAAATTATTTGAATAATTATTCGCAATATTTGCTTTGATCTCACAACAACAACAAAGAACAAAATGGAATTTAAATAATTGAACTGACTTTGGTCAACTAAAACAGAAAATATTTAATTACGTAATCTGATGCCCGACTGCACAGTCGAGGACGTGTTCACGCAACCATTGGTTGATGCAATAATATAATATAACCAATGAAACGCCTGCGCATCTAGTTGGGCGGGAACCCCGACCAACGTCACCACAACACAAACCCAACTCCCCGGACCTCCTACGCATTCTAGGCAACCGTGATGGACTTGGGCCAGAAAATTCTTGTAAAAGTTGAAGTCCCTTCTTATGAAATAGCATGCAGCTCTACAACTTAAAAAACAAGACACGAAATAAACGAAATAACTAAATAAACGAAATAAACTAAATAGACACACAAAATAGAAACATACCATTATGTGTTCAAGTAGAGAATCTATTGCCACAATGTTGTCAAAGTACGTTCTGTTGGAGAAAGAGAGAGAATGATAATGAAGTAAAGATTATAAATGATAATGAAGCAAAGATGACAAATGATAATGAAGCAAAGTTGATAAATGATAATGAAGCAAAGATGATAAATTATAATGAAGTAAAGATGATAAATGATAATGGGGGTAAAGATGATAAATGGGGGTAAAGATGATAAATGATAATGAGGTAAAGATGATAAATGGGGTAAAGATGATAAATGATAATGGGTGTAAAGATGATAAATGATAATGGGGGTAAATATGATAAATGGGGGTAAAGATGATAAATGATAATGAGGTAAAGATGATAAATGGGGTAAAGATGATACATGATAATGGGGGTAAAGATGATAAATGATAATGAGGTAAAGATGATAAATGATAATGAAGTAAAGATGATAAATGATAATGAGGTAAAGATGATAAATGATAATGGGGTTAAAGATGATAAATGATAATGAGGTAAAGATGATACATGATAATGAAGTAAAGATGATAAATGATAATGGGGTAACGATGATAAATGGGGTAAAGATGATACATTATAATGAAGTAAAGATGATAAATGATAATGAAGTAAAGATGATGCATGATAATGGGGGTAAAGATGATAAATGATAATGAAGTAAAGATGATAAATGATAATGGGGGTAAAGAGTTTCTTCATCCTGGTCCTGGGGAACAAAAAGGGGTGTATATTTTGGTATTCCCCCCCCCCCCCCCCCCCCCCCCCCCCCCCCCCCACCCCGAGTATGAAACACAAGATTCCATTAGTTAACTCATTATCCAATCTTTGATTAGTGCGAACCAGGTGTTTAGTGCTAGGGAATAAAACACTGATGTAGACACATCTAGCAGGAAGTCATTGAGACAGACTTACCTTGACACATCTAGCAGGAAGTCATTGAGACAGACTTACTTCGACACATCTAGCAGGAAGTCATTGAGACAGACTTACCTTGACACATCTAGCAGGAAGTCATTGAGACAGACTTACTTCGACACATCTAGCAGGAAGTCATTGAGACAGACTTACCTTGACACATCTAGCAGGAAGTCATTGAGACAGACTTACTTTAACACATCTGGCAGGAAGTCATTGAGACATACTTACTTCGACACATCTAGCAGGAAGTCATTGAGACAGACTTACTTCGACACATCTAGCAGGAAGTCATTGAGACAGACTTACTTCGACACATCTAGCAGGAAGTCATTGAGACAGACTTACTTTAACACATCTGGCAGGAAGTCATTGAGACAGACTTACCTTGACACATCTAGCAGGAAGTCATTGAGACAGACTTACTTTAACACATCTGGCAGGAAGTCATTGAGACAGACTTACCTTGACACATCTAGCAGGAAGTCATTGAGACAGACTTACTTTAACACATCTAGCAGGAAGTCATTGAGACAGACTTACTTTAACACATCTGGCAGGAAGTCATTGAGACAGACTTACTTTAACACATCTGGCAGGAAGTCATTGAGACAGACTTACCTTGACACATCTGGCAGGAAGTCATTGAGACAGACTTACCTTGACACATCTAGCAGGAAGTCATTGAGACAGACTTACTTTGACACATCTGGCAGGAAGTCATTGAGACAGACTTACTTCGACACATCTAGCAGGAAGTCATTGAGCTCGGTCTGTTTGGCTAGGCCTCTGCACACCTGGTGATACAGAAACAACACGTCAGATAACAGTTAATTAGCACTTTTGTTTATGTGTCAATAGCAGGATTACAGCGAGAGGGAGAGCACGGGAGAGACAGAGAGAGGGAGGGAGAGAGAGAGAGACAGAGAGAGGGAGAGAGAGAGAGACAGAGAGAGGGAGAGCGAGAGAGACAGAGAGAGGGAGTGAGAGAGAGGGAGAGTAAGAGAGAGGGAGACAGAGAGAGAGACAGAGAGATGGAGACAGAGAGAGCGAGAGAGAGAGGGAGACAGAGAGAGGGAGAGACAGAGAGAGGGAGAGCACGAGCGAGACAGAGAGAGGGGAGACAGAGAGAGGGAGACAGAGAGAGGGAGAGACAGAGAGAGGGAGACAGTAAGAGGGAGAGAGAGAGGGGAGCACGAGCGAGACAGAGAGAGGGGAGACAGAGAGAGGGGAGACAGAGAGAGGGAGACAGAGAGAGGGAGAGACAGAGAGAGGGAGAGACAGAGAGAGGGAGAGAGAGAGAGGGAGAGCACGAGCGAGACAAAGAGAGGGAGACAGAGAGAGGGAGACAGAGAGAGGGAGACAGAGAGAGGGAGACAGAGAGAGGGAGAGACAGAGAGAGGGAGAGCACGAGCGAGACAGAGAGAGGGGAGACAGAGAGGGAGACAGAGAGAGGGAGACAGAGAGGGAGAGCACTAGCGAGACAGAGAGAGGGGAGACAGAGAGAGGGAGAGACAGAGAGAGGGAGACAGACGAGCGAGACAGAGAGAGGGGGAGACAGAGAGAGGGGAGACAGAGAGAGGGAGAAAGAGAGAGGGAGAGACAGAGAGAGGGGAGACAGAGAGAGGGAGAGACAGAGAGAGGGAGAGACAGAGAGAGGGAGAGACAGAGAGAGGGAGAGCACGAGCGAGACAGAGAGAGGGGGAGACAGAGAGAGAGAGAGCACGAGGGAGACAGAGAGCAAGAGAGAGAGGAAAAAGGGGGAGAGAAAGAAAGAGAGACAGTGGGCTTCTCTCACATTTCTGTCTGTGGACAGAGACTCCATTGTTTAATGTCAGTGCAGACGACTGTTTTGATATCTGATGAAACACAATGGTGTTCCTGTGGACAGACGTGAGATGCATTGGGACACCGCGATCCGGGATGCATTGGGACACCGCGTGTGAGATGTTGTGCTATGTACTGTAGCTCTCAGTAGCAACGGTAAATAGAAACAACAATGCTGAGCAGGCCATAATGACGTCCCCGGGGAGGGCCAATGTGTTAAAGGCTGTAAGGGTTGATTAGACTGAAGCCTACTGGCGACCCAGTCACAGTAGAGTTCAGTTCACATAAACACAACCAAACACACAACAAACACATGTATGAAAGTGTACAATGAGTGTTTTTAGAGCAAATTACGTATTTAAATACCCCTAAAATATATTTTAAAATATATGCTTTATTGCCATATATACATGTACACCAGATAGATGCAGTTGTTTTACAGGGTCAGTCATAGTAGCATGATAGGTGTTGTTTTTCCCAATGACCAGACACAACCCTGTCCCAATGACCACAGACACAACCCTGTCCCAATGACCACAGACACAACCCTGTCCCAATGACAAGACACAACCCTGTCCCAACGACCACAGACACAACCCTGTCCCAACGACCACAGACACAACCCTGTCCCAACGACCACAGACACAACCCTGTCCCAATAACCAGACACAACCCTGTCCCAATGACCACAGACACAACCCTGTCCCAATGACCACAGACACAACCCTGTCCCAATGACAAGACACAACCCTGTCCCAACGACCACAGACACAACCCTGTCCCAATGACCACAGACACAACCCTGTCCCAATGACCATAGACACAACCCTGTCCCAATGACCAGACACAACCCTGTCCCAATGACCAGACACAACCCTGTCCCAATGACCACAGACACAACCCTGTCCCAATGACCACAGACACAGCCCTGTCCCAATGACCACAGACACAACCCTGTCCCAATAACCAGACACAACCCTGTCCCAATGACCACAGACACAACCCTGTCCCAATGACCACAGACACAACCCTGTCCCAATGACAAGACACAACCCTGTCCCAACGACCACAGACACAACCCTGTCCCAATGACCAGACATAACCCTGTCCCAATGACCACAGACACAACCCTGTCCCAATGACCACAGACACAACCCTGTCCCAATGATCAGACAGAACCCTGTCCCAATGACCACAGACACAACTCTGTCCCAATGACCACAGACACAACCCTGTCCCAATGACCACAGACACCACCCTGTCCCAATGACCACAGACACAACCCTGTCCCAATGACCACAGACACAACCCTGTCCCAATGACCACAGACACAACCCTGTCCCAATGACCATAGACACAACCCTGTCCCAATGACCACAGACACAACCCTGTCCCAATGACCACAGACACAACCCTGTCCCAATGACCAGACACAACCCTGTCCCAATGACCACAGACACAACCCTGTCCCAATGACCACAGACACAGCCCTGTCCCAATGACCACAGACACAACCCTGTCCCAATGACCACAGACACAACCCTGTCCCAATGACCACATACACAACCCTGTCCCAATGACCACAGACACAACCCTGTCCCAATGACCACAGACAAAACCCTGTCCCAATGACCAGACACAACCCTGTCCCAATGACCACAGACACAACCCTGTCCCAATGACCACATACACAACCCTGTCCCAATGACCACAGACACAACCCTGTCCCAATGACCAGACACAACCCTGTCCCAATGACCACAGACAAAACCCTGTCCCAATGACCAGACACAACCCTGTCCCAATGACCAGACACAACCCTGTCCCAATGACCAGACACAACCCTGTCCCAATGACCACAGACACAACCCTGTCCCAATGACCACAGACACAACCCTGTCCCAATGACCACAGACACAACCCTGTCCCAATGACCAGACACAACCCTGTCCCAATGACCAGACACAACCCTGTCCCAATGACCAGACATAACCCTGTCCCAATGACCACAGACACAACCCTGTCCCAATGACCACAGACACAACCCTGTCCCAATGACCACAGACACAACCCTGTCCCAATGACCACAGACACAACCCTGCTCCTTATCATGTATCAATAAGTGTGTTATCGAGGTTTTGTAACCAAATACACCTGACAACATCACATTTCTTATGAATAAAAAAATATATATGTAAAATAATGCAATGCTCACCTGTACTTGGTGAATAGCTACAGATGCCCATGCTAAACTCGCCGTCGCAACCTTTAAAAAAAACATTATTATTTATACATTTATCTCATTATTATTTATATATGTATTTCATTATTATTTATATATGTATTTCATTATTATTTATATATGTATTTCATTATTATTTATACATTTATCTCATTATTATTTATACATTTATCTCATTATTATTTATACATTTATCTCATTGTTATTTATATATGTATTTCATTATTATTTATATATTTATTTCATTATTATTTATACAATTATCTCATTATTATTTATATTGTCACACCCTGACCATAGTTTACTTTGTATATTTCTATGTTGTGGTTGGTCAGGGTGTGATCTGAGTGGGCATTCTATGTTACATGTCTAGTTTGTCTAGTTCTATGTTCGGCCTGATATGGTTCTCAATCAGAGGCAGGTGTTCGTCATTGTCTCTGATTGGGAACCATATTTAGGTAGCCTGGGTTTCACTGTGTGTTTGTGGGTGATTGTTCCTGTCTATGTGTTTTTCACCAGATAGGCTGTTTTAGGTTTTCGTTACGTTCATCACGTTCTTTATTTTGTAGTGTTTGCATTGATTCGTGTTTTACGTTTGTTCATTAAAACATGGATCGCAATCTACACGCTGCATTTTGGTCCGACTCTCCTTCACATAAAGAAAACCGTTACATATATATGTATTTCAGTATTATTTATACATTTATCTCATTATTATTTATATATTTATTTCATTATTATTTATACAATTATCTCACAGGAATAAATGCACATAAACTAACATTTCTGTAAATGTTATTTCTATATAGCCAGCTGGCTAGTTTTCATCTGTATTCCCTAGGCAGATAAAAAACATGTTTTTTATTTTTGCATCACAAACATTTTTGCATTAAAAATAAATAAAAATAACAGTCCCAAGATGGGCTTTAAAATAATAGAAGCTAAAAAAAATAATGAATAATAAAATCAATTGTTAGCCTATATGTCATTATATTTGACAGTAGAGATATTTATTAATAGACATATAAACGGGACTATCATATGGATATGAGTAAGATTCATCCTAAGGAGTATTCCTGGTGTTCCAAGTTGACATTCCCATGTGTGTTTACCCCCAACCTCATGTCCTCTCCAATAATGACTGGTACATAATATCCCAGGAGGCAAAGCGGGTCGAAAAGACGTCATCGCAACACAATTACGGTGACGTTCTTACAACGCTTATTGCAAACATCCTTTCCCACTGGGTAGTCATATAATTAACCCCTCGGTGCCTGTCACCTAAACGTGTCTATCTGTCCTCTGATGGGCTCATTAGGAGCTAATAGCAGAGTTGTAAAAACCTTGGTCTGTTCGTCAAGGACTCACTGACCGCTGTTCTCTTTACAAACTATTGGAGCTATAACAGGAAGTCATTGTCTAGTCCTTATGAACTAATGGAGCTATAACAGGAAGTCATTGTCTAGTCCTTATGAACTAATGGAGCTATAACAGGAAGTCATTGTCTAGTCCTTATGAACTAATGGAGCTATAACAGGAAGTCATTGTCTAGTCCTTATGAACTAATGGAGCTATAACAGGAAACCATTGTCTAGTCCTTATGAACTAATGGAGCTATAACAGGAAACCATTGTCTAGTCCTTATGAACTAATGGAGCTATAACAGGAAGTCATTGTCTAGTCCTTATGAACTAATGGAGCTATAACAGGAAGTCATTGTCTAGTCCTTATGAACTAATGGAGCTATAACAGGAAGTCATTGTCTAGTCCTTATTAACTAATGGAGCTATAACAGGAAACCATTGTCTAGTCCTTATGAACTAATGGAGCTATAACAGGAAACCATTGTCTAGTCCTTATGAACTAATGGAGCTATAACAGGAAGTCATTGTCTAGTCCTTATGAACTAATGGAGCTATAACAGGAAGTCATTGTCTAGTACTTTGAACTAATGGAGCTATAACAGGAAGTCATTGTCTAGTCCTTATTAACTAATGGAGCTATAACAGGAAGTCATTGTCTAGTCCTAATTAACTAATGGAGCTATAACAGGAAGTCATTGTCTAGTCCTTATGAACTAATGGAGCTATAACAGGAAGTCATTGTCTAGTACTTTGAACTAATGGAGCTATAACAGGAAGTCATTGTCTAGTCCTTATAAACTAATGGAGACAAACAGGAAACCATTGCCTAGCTCTTAGCCTCTGCTGAGTCCCCAACATCTGGACGTTGTGGTTTTCAGGGGAAATGGAAAGAGAACATGTGACAAAACTTCAGCTTTTGGACGTTAACAAAGCAACACTCCATCTTGACTCCTCTACATTTACTGGATTGGTCGAACACTGCAGAAGAGAACCTCCCCCGACAGGATCTGGTTTCATTGTGTTTCTTTTACGTCTGCTCCATAGGTTAGCTAGATGTAGACAGTCAAATCACCTCTAAGGCTGTTTGTGTGTGTGTGTGTGTGTGTCTGTGCAAGGGTGCGTGCATGTGTGCGTGTGTACCTCCTGGTTGCTGATATTGAAAGGCTCGTGGCCCCTGTGCCGATGCAGCTCCAGGATAGCTATGAGGTCACCGATGGCCGTGAGGATGGGGAGGCACAGGACAGAGTGAACATGAATCCCTGAGTCTGAGTCCTGCCCTGTGCCTTCAGGGAAACGCTCGTCCTGGAGAGAGAGCGAGAAGAGGAAGAGCGAGAGAGAGGCGAGGAAAGGAAGAGAGAGAGAGAGGACGAGAGAGAGAGAGAGGACGAGAGAGAGAGAGAGAGAGAGAGAGAGAGAGAGAGAGAGAGAGGTTAGATTGAATCCCTGTGTCGTGCAGCACAGAAGTCAGGGGTCCTGACATCAAAGCATTTGAAATAAAACATATACAATCTGAACCAAATACTTTGGGATGTTTGATTTATCCTGCATTAGGTTTAGGGGTTAGTGTTTTGGGTTAGGGTAAGGGCTAGTGTTTTGGGTTAGGGTAAGGGGTTAGGGTGAGGGTTAGTGTTTTGGGTTAGGGTAAGGGGTTAGGGTGAGGGTTAGTGTTTTGGGTTAGGATAAAGGTTAGTGGTTAGGGTAAGGGTTAGTATTTTGGGTTAGGATAAGGGCTAGTGTTTTGGGTTAGGGTAAGGGCTAGTGTATTGGGTTAGGGTAAGGGATAGTGTTTTGGGTTAGGATAAGGAATAGTGCTTTGGGTTAGGTTAAGGGCTAGTGTTTTGGGTTAGGATAAGGGTTAGTGTTTTGGCTTAGGGTAAGGGCTAGTGTTTTGGGTTAGGGTAAGGGCTAGTGTTTTGGGTTAGGGTAAGGGTTAGTGTTTTGGGTTAGGGTACGGGTTAGTGTTTTGGGTTTTGGTGAGGGTTAGTGTTTTGGCTTAGGGTAAGGGTTAGTGTTTTGGGTTAGGGTAAGGGTTAGTGTTTTGGCTTAGGGTAAGGGTTAGTGTTTTTGGTTAGGGTAAGGTTTAGTGGTTAGGGTAAGGGTTAGTGTTTTTGGTTAGGGTAAGGTTTAGTGTTTTTGGTTAGGGTAAGGTTTAGTGTTTTTGGTTAGGGTGAGGGTTAGTGTTTTTGGTTAGGGTAAGGTTTAGTGTTTTTGGTTAGGGTAAGGTTTAGTGTTTTTGGTTAGGGTGAGGGTTAGTGTTTTTGGTTAGGGTAAGGTTTAGTGTTTTTGGTTAGGGTAAGGTTTAGTGGTTAGGGTTAGGGTAAGGTTTAGTGTTTTTGGTTAGGGTAAGGTTTAGTGTTTTTGGTTAGGGTAAGGGTTAGTGTTTTTGGTTAGGGTAAGGTTTAGTGTTTTTGGTTAGGGTAAGGTTTAGTGTTTTTGGTTAGGGTAAGGTTTTGTGTTTTGGTTAGGGTAAGGTTTAGTGTTTTTGGTTAGAGTAAGGTTTTGTGTTTTGGTTAGGGTAAGGGTTAGTGCTTTGGGTTAGGGTGAGGGTTAGTGTTTTGGGTTAGGGTAAGGGTTAGGTGTATTTATAGTACGCTGAATCTCACCCCTGTGATGTCCTCTACTAGCAGTATTTTGCGTGTTGTGGCGACGTGAGCGGCGATGGTGGTCCCAAACGTGATGGGACCAGCTGGGATGAAGGTGGGAGGACCGTCGTTAGCCCCCGCCGGTTTAAACAAACACAAGCTCTGAGGAAGGACCAGAGAGAAATGATCACGGATACACTACATCACGTTAGTCATGTAGCAGACGCTGTTATTCAGAGCCACGTACAGTAGTGCACTAATGTTAAAATGGCTAGGTGAGACTATCCCAATTACAGTAAGTACACACTAATCACTAATCACTATAGATTAGTACACACTAATCACTAATCACAAGGTTAGTACACACTAATCACTATAGATTAGTACACACAAATCACTAATCACTATAGATTAGTACACACTAATCACTATAGATTAGTACACACTAATCACTAATCACAAGATTAGTACACACTAATCACTATAGATTAGTGCACACGAATCACAAATCACTATAGAGTAGTACACACGAATCACTAATCACTATAGATTAGTACACACTAATCACTATAGATTAGTACACACTAATCACTATAGATTAGTACACACTAATCCCTATAGATTAGTACACACTAATCACTATAGATTAGTACACACAAATCACTAATCACTATAGATTAGTACACACAAATCCCTATAGATTAGTACACACTAATCACTATAGATTAGTACACACTAATCACTATAGATTAGTACACACTAATCACTATAGATTACTACACACTAATCACTATAGATTAGTACACACAAATCACTAATCACTATAGATTAGTACACACAAATCACTATAGATTAGTACACACTAATCCCTATAGATTAGTACACACTAATCACTAATCACTATAGATTAGTACACACTAATCACTATAGATTAGTACACACTAATCACTAATCGCAATAGATTAGTACGCACTAATCACTAATCACTATAGATTAGTACACACTAATAACTATAGATTAGTACACACTAATCACTATAGATTACTACACACTAATCACTATAGATTAGTACACACAAATCACTAATCACTATAGATTAGTACACACAAATCACTAATCACTATAGATTAGTACACAAATCACTATAGATTACTACACACTAATCACTATAGATTAGTACACACAAATCACTAATCACTATAGATTAGTACACAAATCACTATAGATTACTACACACTAATCACTATAGATTAGTACACACAAATCACTAATCACTATAGATTAGTACACAAATCACTATAGATTAGTACTCACCAATCACTATAGATTAGTACACACTAACCACTAATCACTATAGATTAGTACACACAAATCACTATAGATTAGTACACACTAATCACTATAAATTAATACACACTAATCACTAATCAATATAGATTAGTACACACTAATCACTATAGATTAGTACACACTAATCACTATAGATTAGTACACACTAATCACTATAGATTAGTACACACTAATCACTATAGATTAGTACACACTAATCACTAATCACTCAGTAAACCAGATTAATTTACACTCTGAGACCCAGTAGAATTTACTGTTATTTTAATGAATGATTTACCGAGATTTATTCTTGAGGATATACATTGTTAATGCCTCATTATTAACTAAGGATTGTGGCTTTAACACTCATCACTCACTAGACCAGATCAGTGGAGCTCAGAGTAGTTGATCTGATGAGACAGTATGTGGTTCACTTACATTGTTGCATTCTCCCAAGTGGTAAAGTGCAAATCCGTCTGCTTTCGTGGCTGTTAGAAGACAAGAGATGTGTGACAGTTACAATCTGTAGTTATACAGATGGTGTGGTGTACAGTACGTACTGTGTGTTAGTGGTGGAGCGCAGGGAGGGGGGCAGGGTGGAGCGCAGGGAGTGGGGCAGGGTGGAGCGCAGGAAGGGGGGCAGGGTGGAGCGCAGGAAGGGGGGCAGGGTGGAGCACAGGGAGGGGGGCAGGGTGGAGCGCAGGAAGGGGGGCAGGGTGGAGTGCAGGGAGGGGGGCAGGGTGGAGCGCAGGAAGGGGGGCAGGGTGGAGCGCAGGAAGGGGGGCAGGGTAGAGTGCAGGGATGAGAGGCCAGGGAGGGGGGCAGGGTGGAGCGCAGGGATGAGAGGGCAGGGAGGGGGCAGAGTGGAGTGCAGGGAGGGGGGCAGAGTGGAGCGTAGGGAGGGGGGCAGAGTGGAGCGCAGGGAGGGGGGCAGAGTGGAGCGTAGGGAGGGGGGCAGAGTGGAGTGCAGGGAGGGGGGCAGAGTGGAGCGGAGGGAGGGGGGCAGGGTGGAGTGCAGGGAGGGGGGCAGGGTGGAGTGTAGGGAGGGGGGCAGGGTGGAGCGCAGTGAGGGGGGCAGGGTGGAGCGTAGGGAGGGGGGCAGGGTGGAGCGCAGGGAGGGGGGCAGGGTGGAGCGCAGGGAGGGGGGAAGGGTGGAGCGCAGGGAGGGGGGCAGGGTGGAGCGCAGGGAGGGGGGCAGGGTGGAGCGCAGGGAGGGGGGCAGAGTGGAGTGCAGGGAAAGCAGTGCACAGCCTGTCACATCCAATCCCCCTTTGCCACATCAGGGCACTGCGGCAATATAGAGCTTTGGGATATGTCTTCTATACCACACACACACACACACACACACACACGCACACACACACACACACACACACACACTGCACCATGTTACACCATAGTTTAGTGTCAGTTTAGCCTGGTCCCAGTTCTGTATCATATAGCCTGGTCCCAGTTCTGTATCATATAGCCTGGTCCCAGTTCTGTATCATATAGCCTGGTCCCAGATCTGTATCATATAGCCTGGTCCCAGTTCTGTATCATATAGCCTGGTCCCAGATCTGTATCATATAGCCTGGTCCCAGTTCTGTATCATATAGCCTGGTCCCAGATCTGTATCATATAGCCTGGTCCCAGACCTGTTTAATATCTGTATCATATAGCCTGGTCCCAGATCTGTATCATATAGCCTGGTCCCAGTTCTGTATCATATAGCCTGGTCCCAGTTCTGTTTAATATCTGTATCATATAGCCTGGTCCCAGTTCTATTTAATATCTGTATCATATAGCCTGGTCCCAGTTCTGTATCATATAGCCTGGTCCCAGATCTGTTTAATATCTGTATCATATAGCCTGGTCCCAGTTCTGTATCATATAGCCTGGTCCCAGTTCTGTATCATATAGCCTGGTCCCAGTTCTGTTTAATATCTGTATCATATAGCCTGGATCCAGATCTATTTGTGCTGTATAGTCAACTCCTATGGGCGTTGTCATGCCAAACGTGACCAAAAATATACCATTGGAGTTGGCAAAACGACAAATAGATCTGGGACCAGGCTATATGATACAGATATTAAACAGATCTGGGACCAGGCTATATGATACAGAACTGGGACCAGGCTATATGATACAGATATTAAACAGATCTGGGACCATGCTATATGATACAGATATTAAACAGATCTGGGACCAGGCCATATGATACAGATATTAAACAGATCTGGGACCAGGCTATATGATACAGACATTAAACAGATCTAGGACCAGGCCATATGATACAGATATTAAACAGATCTGGGACCAGGTTAAACTGTCAGCTAACTGTGAGACATGGTGAAGCCGGATTAACCAGGCAAATGCTGGCTACAAAGAGGGGTCTACCTATCCGTTGTGTGTGTGTGTGTGTGTGTGTCTGTGTGTGTGTGTGTGCTGTGTGTTATGTGTGTGTGTGTCTGTCTGTCTGTGTGTGTGTGTGCTATGTGTGTGTGTGTGTGCTATGTGTGTGTGTGTGTGTGTGTGTGTGTGTGTGTGTGTGCCATGTGTGTGTGTGTGTGTGTGCCATGTGTGTGTGTGTGTGTGTGTGTGTGTGTGTGTGCCATGTGTGTGTGTGTGTGTGTGTCTGTCTGTGTGTGTGTGTGTGCTATGTGTGTGTGTGACCCACCTGTTTTGATGATGGTGCACAAGTCATAGAATAGAAGCTTGTTGTCTCCTCCGGGGTCCAGCCGCTGTTCCAGGTAACTGGTGAGGTCATGTACCACGTTCTGCATGTTACTGTCCTGGTACTGCTGGACACCAGAGAGACACACGTTACAGTTACACACACACACACACACACACACACACACATACACACACACACACACACACACACCGTGCAACTGCCTACTGCACATGTTGACTGTGATATAACTGTGACCATCGCATCCAAAAATTCAATATAATGAATCAAGCTTTTCTCCTCATTCAATATAATGAATTGGGCTTTTCTCCTCATTCAATATAATGAATTGGGCTTTTCTTCTCATTCAATATAATGAATTGGGCTTTTCTCCTCATTCAATATAATGAATCGGGCTTTTCTCCTCATTCAATATAATGAATTGGGCTTTTCTCCTCATTCAATATAATGAATCGGGCTTTTCTCCTCATTCAATATAATGAATCGGGCTTTTCTCCTCATTCAATATAATGAATTAAGCTTTTCTCCTCATTCAATATAATGAATTGGGCTTTTCTCCTCATTCAATATAATGAATCGGGCTTTTCTCCTCATTCAATATAATGAATCGGGCTTTTCTCCTCATTCAATATAATGAATTAAGCTTTTCTCCTCATTCAATATAATGAATTGGGCTTTTCTCCTCATTCAATATAATGAATTGGGCTTTTCTCCTCATTCAATATAATGAATCGGGCTTTTCTCCTCATTCAATATAATGAATCGGGCTTTTCTCCTCATTCAATATAATGAATTAAGCTTTTCTCCTCATTCAATATAATGAATTGGGCTTTTCTCCTCATTCAATATAATGAATCGGGCTTTTCTCCTCATTCAATATAATGAATCGGGCTTTTCTCCAGTCATTCACAACGACAGACTTCATTCATTAATTTAGCCAGGAAAATCCCATCAGTAACACCTGCCGCTGTTTTCCAGGGATTCCTGGGTTCCATACACTTAGAAAAATGGGGTTCCAAAATGATTGTTCGGCCGTCTCGATAGGACAACCCATTTTGGTTCCAAGGAGAATCCTTTTTGGTTCCACGTAGAACTCTTTCGGGTTCCATGTAGAATCCTCTGTGGAAAGGGTCCTACATGGAACCCAAAGGGTTCTTCAAAGGGTTCTCCTATGGGGAAAGCAGAAGAACACTTTTAGGTTCTAGATAGCACTTTTGTAGAATCAAATGAATGAATTAATTTATTCATTGCTTCGTTAAATAATTAATCCACATTCAACCATCACCCCCACAGTATCCTGCAGCCTGTGAAATCTCCAGAGGGGTGGAGGTCAGGAAGGGCATCAGTAGTCCTCACAGACCTGATTAGAAGATTCTCTCTCTCTCTCTCTCTGTCTCTCTCTCTGTCTCTCTCTGTCTCTCTCTCTCTCTCTGTCTCTCTCTCTCTCTCTGTCTCTCTCTCTCTGTCTCTATTTCAATTCAAGGGGCTTTATTGGCATTGGAAACATATGTTAGCATTGCCAAAGCAAGTGAACTAGGTAATATACAAAAGTGAAAAAAACAATACAAATTAACAGTAAACATTACACATAAAGAATTTTCAAAATAATAAAGACATTACAAATGTCATATTATGTCTATATACAGTGTTGTAACGATGGTTAATGTACATGTCTCCCTCTCTCTCTCTCATCCTGTTCTGACCTCTCTCTCTCTCTCTCTCATCCTGTTCTGACCCCTCTCTCTCTCTCTCTCATCCTGTTCTGACCTCTCTCTCTCTCTCTCTCATCCTGTTCTGACCTCTCTCTCTCTCTCTCTCATCCTGTTCTGACCTCTCTCTCTCTCTCTCTCTCTCTCTCTCATCCTGTTCTGATCTCTCTCTCTCTCTCATCCTGTTCTGACCTCTCTCTCTCTCTCTCATCCTGTTCTGACCTCTCTCTCGCTCTCTCTCACTCTGTCTCTCTCTCTCATCCTGTTCTGATCGCTCTCTCTCTCTCTGTCTCTCTCTCTCATCCTGTTCTGATCGCTCTCTCTCTCTCTGTCTCTCTCTCTCATCCTGTTCTGATCGCCCTCTCTCTCTCTGTCTCTCTCTCTCATCCTGTTCTGACCTCTCTCTCTCTCTCTCTCATCCTGTTCTGACCTCTCTCTCGTCTCTCATCCTGTTCTGACCTCTCTCTCTCGCTCTCATCCTATTCTGACCTCTCTCTCTCTCTCTGTCTCTTTCTCTCATCCTGTTCTGATCGCTCTCTCTATGTCTCTCTCTCTCATCCTGTTCAGACCTCTCTCTCATCCTGTTCTGACCTCTCTCTCTCTCTCTCTCATCCTGTTCTGACCTCTCTCTCTCTCTCTCTCTCATCCTGTTCTGACTCTCTCTCTCTCTCTCATCCTGTTCTGATCTCTCTCTCTCTCTCTCTCTCTCTCATCCTGTTCTGATCTCTCTCTCTCTCTCTCTCTCTCTGCTCCAGCTCTACAGTTCTATACATTGTTACATAACAGACCCATCTCTACTTCACACGACCAGAGAGACTATTGCTGTGCCTGCAGAGACAGAGAGAGGACAGAACAGGATGATGGAGAGAGAGAGGTTAGAACAGGATGATGGAGAGAGACAGAAGGAGAGATTACAGAACAGGATGATGGAGAGAGCGATAGAGACAGAGGTCAGAACAGGATGATGGAGAGAGAGAGAGAGCGAGAGAGAGGGGTCAGAACAGGACGATGGAGAGAGAGAGAGAGACATAGAGGTCAGAACAGGATGATGGAGAGAGAGTGACAGATGTCAGAACAGGACGATGGAGAGAGAGACCGAGAGAGAGAGAGGTCAGAACAGGATAATGGAGAGAGAGACAGAGACAGTGAGAGAGGTCAGAACAGAACGATGGAGAGAGAGAGAGAGAGACAGATCAGAACAGGATGATGGAGAGCGAGACAGAGACAGTGAGAGAGATCAGAACAGGACGATGGAGAGAGAGATGGAGAGAGAGAGAGGTCAGAACAGGACGATGGAGAGAGAGCGAGAGACAGAGAGGTCAGAACAGGATGATGGAGAGAGAGAGAGAGAGACAGAAAGAGATCAGTACAGGACGATGGAGAGAGAGACCGAGAGAGAGAGAGGTCAGAACAGGATAATGGAGAGAGAGACAGAGACAGTGAGAGAGGTCAGAACAGGATGATGGAGAGAGACAGAGAGAGCGAGGTCAGAACAGGACGATGGAGAGAGAGAGAGAGAGACAGAGAGAGAGGTCAGAACATGATAATGGAGAGAGAGACAGAGACAGTGAGAGAGGTCAGAACAGGATGATGGAGAGAGACAGAGAGAGAGAGGTCAGAACAGGACGATGGAGGGAGAGAGAGAGAGAGAGAGACAGAGAGAGAGGTCAGAACAGGATAATGGAGAGAGAGACAGAGACAGTGAGAGAGGTCAGAACAGGATGATGGAGAGAGACAGAGAGAGAGAGGTCAGAACAGGATGATGGAGAGAGAGAGAGACAGATTCCCTCAGATTACACAGATCCACACAGAATACTGGGTGAAATATAAAGAATCATCATGTTCTGATCTCTCTCAATTCAATTCAGTTCAAGGGGCTTTATTGGCATGGGAAACATGTGTTAACATTGCCAAAGCAAGTGAGGTAGATAATATACAAAAGTGAAATAAACAATAAAAATTAACAGTAAACATTACACATACAAAAGTTTCAAAACAATAAAGGCATTACAAATGTCATATTATATATATATACAGTGTTTTAACAATGTACAAATGGTTAAAGGACACAAGATAAAATAAATAAGCATAAATATGGGTTGTATTTACAATGGTGTTTGTTCTTCACTGGTTGCCCTTTTCTCGTGGCAACAGGTCACAAATCTTGCTGCTGTGATGGCACACTGTGGAATTTCACCAAGTAGATATGGGAGTTTATCAAAATTGGATTTGTTGTTGCATTCTATTGCCCGTGCCAATTCGTTGATATATATGTTGAAGAGGGTGGGGCTTAAGCTGCATCCCAGTCTCACCCCACGACCCTGTGTGAAGAAATGTGTTTTTTGCCCATTTTAACCGCACACTTGTTGTTTGTGTACATGGATTTTATAATGTCGTATGTTTTACCCCCAACACCACTTTCCATCAGTTTGTATAGCAGACCCTCATGCCAAATTGAGTCGAAGGCTTTTTTGAAATCAACAAAGCATGAGAAGACTTTGCCTTTATTTTGGTTTGTTTGGTTGTCAATTAGGGTGTGCAGGGTGAATACATGGTCTGTTGTACGGTAATTTGGTAAAAAGCCAATTTGACATTTGCTCAGTACATTGTTTTCATTGAGGAAATGTACGAGTCTGCTGTTAATAATAATGCAGAGGATTTTCCCAAGGTTACTGTTGACACATATTCCACGGTAGTTATTGGGGTCAAATTTGTCTCCACTTTTGTGGATTGGGGTGATCAGTCCTTGGTTCCAAATATTGGGGAAGATTCCAGAGCTGAGGATGATGTTAAAGAGTTCTAGTATAGCCAATTGGAATTTGTGGTCTGTATATTTTATAATTTAATTTGAGGATACCATCAACATCACAGGCCTTTTTGGGTTGAAGAGTTCGTATTAGTCCTGTAGTTCATTCAATGTAATTGGAGAATCCAGTGGGTTCTGGTAGTCTTTAATAGTTGATTCCAAGATTTATATTTGATCATGTCTATGTTTTTGCTGTTTGTTCTTCGTTACAGAGCCAAAAAGATTAGAGAAGTTAACTCTTCGTGTTTCCCAGAACTGGCTGGAGTCTATGGATTCTTCAATTGCATTGAGCTGATTTCTGACGTGCCGTTCCCTCTTTTTCCGTAGTGTATTTCTGTATTGTTTTCGTGATTCAACGTAGTGAAGGTGTAGACTCCGGTTTTCAGGGTCTCTTGTGTTTTTAGTTAGATAGGTTTCTCAATTTCTTCCTGACGTTTTTGCATTCTTCATCAAACCATTTGTCATTGTTGTTCATTATCTTCGGTTTCTGTTGGAAATGTTTTAATTTGATAGGGAAGCTGAGAGGTCAAATATACTGTTAAGATTCTATACTGCCAAGTTTACACCTTCACTATTACAGTGGAACGTTTTATCTAGGAAGTACTTTCCTTCCATCTATAGCATTTCTTAATATTATTCAGTTCCTTTGGCTTTGATGCCTCATGATTGAGTATTGCTCTGTTCAAGTAGACTGTGATTTTGCTGTGATCTGATAGGGGTGTTAGTGGGCTGATTGTGAACCCTCAGAGACTCAAGCATTTCACTACACCCGCAATAACATCTGTGTATGTGTATGTGACCAATACAATTTGATTTTGATTTGAGACTCTGGGTTTAAGTCCATGATAAAGTAGTCTATGGTACCACTGACAAGAGATGAGCTATAGGTGAACCTACCATAGGAGTCCCCTCGAAGCCTAACATTGACTATGTACATACCCAGCGTGCGACAGAGCTGCAGGAGTTGTGACCCATTTTTGTTGGTTATGTTGTCATAGTTGTGCCTAGGGGGGCATATGGGGGAGGGAATGCTGCCACCTCCAGGCAGGTGTTTGTCCCCCTGTGTGCTGAGGGTGTCAGGTTCTTGTCCGGTTCTGGCATTTAGGTCACCACAGACTAGTACATGTCCCTGGGCCTGCAAATGTTTGATTTCCCCCTCCAGTATGGAGAAGCTGTCTTCATTAAAGTATGGGGATTCTACTGGAGGGGGGGATACAGGTAGCACACAGGAGGACATTTTTCTCTGAGACCATTTACTTTTGAAATTCTAGTCAAATATAAAATGTTCCTGTTTTGATTAATTTAATGGAGTGAGTTAGGTCTGCTCTACACCAAAGTAGCAAACCCCCTGAGTCCCTTCCCCTTTTCACACCTGGTAGTTTGGTGGATGGGACCAGCTCTCTGTAACCTAGAGGGCAACCAGTGGGTCCGTCTCCTCTATACCATGTTTCACACCTGGTAGTTTGGTGGATGGGACTACCAGCTCTCTGTAACCTAGAGGGCAACCAGTGGGTCCGTCTCCTCTATACCATGTTTCACACCTGGTAGTTTGGTGGATGGGACTACCAGCTCTCTGTAACCTAGAGGGCAACCAGTGGGTCCGTCTCCTCTATACCATGTTTCACACCTGGTAGTTTGGTGGATGGGACTACCAGCTCTCTGTAACCTAGAGGGCAACCAGTGGGTCCATCTCCTCTGTACCATGTTTCACACCTGGTAGTGTGGTAGATGGGACTACCAGCTCTCTGTAACCTAGAGGACAACCAGGGTCCATCTCCTCTATACCATGTTTCACACCTGGTAGTTTGGTGGACGGGACTACCAGCTCTCTGTAACCTAGAGGACAACCAGTGGGTCCATCTCCTCTGTACCATGTTTCACACCTGGTAGTTTGGTGGACGGGACTACCAGCTCTCTGTAGCCTAGAGGGCAACCAGTGGGTCCATCTCCTCTGTACCATGTTTCACACCTGGTAGTTTGGTGGATGGGACCAGCTCTCTGTAACCTAGAGGGCAACCAGTGGGTCTGTCTCCTCTATACCATGTTTCACACCTGCTAGTTTGGTGGATGGGACTACCAGCTCTCTGTAACCTAGAGGGCAACCAGTGGGTCCGTCTCCTCTATACCATGTTTCACACCTGGTAGTTTGGTGGACGGGACTACCAGCTCTCTGTAACCTAGAGGGCAACCAGTGGGTCCATCTCCTCTGTACCATGTTTCACACCTGGTAGTGTGGTAGATGGGACTACCAGCTCTCTGTAACCTAGAGGACAACCAGTGGGTCCATCTCCTCTATACCATGTTTCACACCTGGTAGTTTGGTGGACGGGACTACCAGCTCTCTGTAACCTAGAGGACAACCAGTGGGTCCATCTCCTCTGTACCATGTTTCACACCTGGTAGTTTGGTGGACGGGACTACCAGCTCTCTGTAACCTAGAGGGCAACCAGTGGGTCCATCTCCTCTGTACCATGTTTCACACCTGGTAGTGTGGTAGATGGGACTACCAGCTCTCTGTAACCTAGAGGACAACCAGTGGGTCCATCTCCTCTATACCATGTTTCACACCTGGTAGTGTGGTAGATGGGACTACCAGCTCTCTGTAACCTAGAGGACAACCAGGGTCCATCTCCTCTGTACCATGTTTCACACCTGGTAGTTTGGTGGACGGGACTACCAGCTCTCTGTAACCTAGAGGGCAACCAGTGGGTCCGTCTCCTCTATACCATGTTTCACACCTGGTAGTTTGGTGGACGGGACTACCAGCTCTCTGTAACCTAGAGGACAACCAGTGGGTCCGTCTCCTCTATACCATGTTTCTTATAGGATGACATTGTCTGTATTTCCAATATCTTTGGTGAAGTCCAGGTTCCTGCTCTTTAGGCCAAAGGCAGATGACCTCAGACCTTGTATATTACAGGATGAGTCTCTCTCTCTCTCTCTCTCTCTCTCTCTCTCTCTCTCTCTCTCTCTCTCTCTCTACTTCTCTCTCTCTTCTTCTTTCTCTCTACCTCTCATTCTCTACCTCTCTACCTCTGTCTCTCTACCTCTCTCTCTCTCTACATCTCTCTTTCTACCTCTACCTCTCTCTTTCTCTGTACCATGTGATCATTGCTTACATCAACAGCGGACTCCTGAGTTCTGACCAAACTGAGTGTAAAATGGTATTTTATTTGAGTTCAGTCAATGTTTAATCAACTCAATAGACAGACTATATAAGGGATTTTCTTTCTAAAGTAAAAAAAAAACTGAAAACAAAGCAAAGGATAGTTAAAACATGTTGAATTAAATTATTACAATGAAACACATGAAATACATTAAAATATGGAGTCTTCATCTGTGTCTTAAACTAAATAGACCCCAAACTATTTAAATTCTTCACAGAGGATCTTATTGTTCCAAGTTCCCCCACAGGTACCATCACAGCACAGGTACCATCACAGGTACCATCACAGGTACCATCACAGGTACCATCACAGGTACCATCACAGGAGTATGAATCCAATAACAGGCCACTGACGTTAGCACTTTGAATATAATGGTATCAATTCAGACAGACACAGACAGTCAGTCAGACAGTCAGTCAGTCAGCCAGCCAGCCAGTCAGATAGTCAGTCAGTCAGCCAGCCAGTCAGTCAGTCAGTCAGCCAGCCAGTCAGATAGTCAGTCAGTCAGCCAGCCAGTCAGTCAGTCAGCCAGCCAGTCAGTCAGTCAGCCAGTCAGTCAGTCAGTCAGATAGTCAGCCAGTCAGCCAGATAGTCAGCCAGTCAGTCAGATAGTCAGTCAGATAGTCAGCCAGCCAGTCAGTCAGATAGTCAGCCAGTCAGATAGTCAGCCAGCCAGCCAGCCAGTCAGTCAGATAGTCAGCCAGCCAGCCAGTCAGTCAGTCAGTCAGATAGTCAGCCAGTCAGTCAGTCAGCCAGCCAGCCAGTCAGATAGTCAGTCAGATAGTCAGCCAGCCAGTCAGTCAGTCAGTCAGATAGTCAGCCAGTCAGCCAGCCAGTCAGATAGTCAGCCAGTCAGCCAGCCAGTCAGATAGTCAGCCAGTCAGATAGTCAGCCAGTCAGCCAGCCAGTCAGTCAGTCAGTCAGCCAGCCAGTTAGTCAGATAGTCAGCCAGCCAGTCAGTCAGATAGTCAGATAGTCAGTCAGTCAGATAGTCAGCCAGCCAGTCAGTCAGTCAGATAGTCAGCCAGTCAGTCAGTCAGTCAGATAGTCAGCCAGCCAGTCAGTCAGTCAGATAGTCAGCCAGTCAGTCAGTCAGTCAGATAGTCAGTCAGTCAGATAGTCAGCCAGTCAGCCAGATAGTCAGCCAGTCAGTCAGATAGTCAGTCAGTCAGTCAGTCAGCCAGTCAGCCAGCCAGTCAGATAGTCAGTCAGTCAGATAGTCAGCCAGTCAGCCAGATAGTCAGCCAGTCAGCCAGATAGTCAGCCAGTCAGTCAGATAGTCAGTCAGTCAGTCAGCCAGTCAGCCAGCCAGTCAGATAGTCAGTCAGTCAGATAGTCAGCCAGTCAGCCAGATAGTCAGCCAGTCAGTCAGATAGTCAGTCAGTCAGATAGTCAGCCAGTCAGTCAGATAGTCAGTCAGTCAGTCAGATAGTCAGCCAGCCAGTCAGTCAGATAGTCAGCCAGTCAGATAGTCAGCCAGCCAGCCAGCCAGTCAGTCAGATAGTCAGCCAGCCAGCCAGTCAGTCAGTCAGTCAGTCAGATAGTCAGCCAGTCAGTCAGTCAGCCAGCCAGCCAGTCAGATAGTCAGTCAGTCAGTCAGCCAGCCAGTCAGCCAGCCAGTCAGATAGTCAGTCAGATAGTCAGCCAGCCAGTCAGTCAGTCAGTCAGATAGTCAGCCAGTCAGCCAGCCAGTCAGATAGTCAGCCAGTCAGCCAGCCAGTCAGATAGTCAGCCAGTCAGATAGTCAGCCAGTCAGCCAGCCAGTCAGTCAGTCAGTCAGCCAGCCAGTTAGTCAGATAGTCAGCCAGCCAGTCAGTCAGATAGTCAGATAGTCAGTCAGTCAGATAGTCAGCCAGCCAGTCAGTCAGTCAGATAGTCAGCCAGTCAGTCAGTCAGTCAGATAGTCAGCCAGCCAGTCAGTCAGTCAGATAGTCAGCCAGTCAGTCAGTCAGTCAGATAGTCAGTCAGTCAGATAGTCAGCCAGTCAGCCAGATAGTCAGCCAGTCAGTCAGATAGTCAGTCAGTCAGTCAGTCAGCCAGCCAGTCAGATAGTCAGTCAGTCAGATAGTCAGCCAGTCAGCCAGATAGTCAGCCAGTCAGCCAGATAGTCAGCCAGTCAGTCAGATAGTCAGTCAGTCAGTCAGCCAGTCAGCCAGCCAGTCAGATAGTCAGTCAGTCAGATAGTCAGCCAGTCAGCCAGATAGTCAGCCAGTCAGTCAGATAGTCAGTCAGTCAGATAGTCAGCCAGTCAGTCAGATAGTCAGTCAGTCAGTCAGATAGTCAGCCAGCCAGTCAGTCAGATAGTCAGCCAGTCAGATAGTCAGCCAGCCAGCCAGCCAGTCAGTCAGATAGTCAGCCAGCCAGCCAGTCAGTCAGTCAGTCAGTCAGATAGTCAGCCAGTCAGTCAGTCAGCCAGCCAGCCAGTCAGATAGTCAGCCAGTCAGCCAGCCAGTCAGTCAGTCAGTCAGCCAGCCAGTTAGTCAGATAGTCAGCCAGTCAGTCAGATAGTCAGTCAGATAGTCAGTCAGTCAGATAGTCAGCCAGCCAGTCAGTCAGTCAGATAGTCAGCCAGATAGTCAGCCAGTCAGTCAGCCAGTCAGTCAGCGAGCCAGCCAGCCAGTCAGTCAGCCAGCCAGTCAGTCAGTCAGTCAGTCAGTCAGATAGTCAGCCAGATAGTCAGCCAGTCAGTCAGATAGTCAGCCAGTCAGTCAGCGAGCCAGCCAGCCAGTCAGTC
>NC_048580.1:6824493-6851993 GCF_013265735.2 Oncorhynchus mykiss
GTTATGATAACAAATTCACTTTTTTTTCCCAGCATCCTCTACTGCAGGTTGTTTTTTTGTAATTGTTGTTTTACATGTACATTGATTGATGTATTTAATAATCTTATGCTACACAAAGATAAATAACATCCAATCATTTAGTTTGATTTGTTTGCCATTTTTTTCCAACACACACACTGTGATTCACAATCCAGGCAGCCAGTCTGTTTCTCTGTGGCTCCCAGCTATAAACAGAGACAGAAAGAGAGAGAGGGACATGATTTGGTTCTACTATCACCGACCAAAGAAGGTCTTCAACAGAACCTTAACAGTGTAATATTGGGCCCTGGCAGTAAATAAAAAAAATAATTTGTAGAGATATTAGAGGTATAAATGATACTAGTGGTGATGGTAGTAGTAGAGATATTAGAGGTATAAATGATACTAGTGGTGATGGTAGTAGTAGAGATATTAGAGGTATAAATGCTACTAGTGGTGATGATAGTAGTAGAGATATTAGAGGTATAAATTATACTAATGGCAGTAGTAGAGATATTAGAGGTATAAATGATACTAGTGGTAATGGTAGTAGTAGAGATATTAGAGGTATAAATTATACTAATGGTAGTAGTAGAGATATTAGAGGTATAAATGATACTAGTGGTGATGGTGGTAGAGATATTAGAGGTATAAATGATACTAGTGGTGATGGTAGTAGTAGAGATATTAGAGGTATAAATGATACTAGTGGTAATGGTAGTAGTAGAGATATTAGAGGTATAAATGATACTAGTGGTGATGGTAGTAGTAGAGATATTAGAGGTATAAATGCTACTAGTGGTGATGATAGTAGTAGAGATATTAGAGGTATAAATTATACTAATGGCAGTAGTAGAGATATTAGAGGTATAAATTATACTAGTGGTAATGGTAGTAGTAGAGATATTAGAGGTATAAATTATACTAATGGTAGTAGTAGAGATATTAGAGGTATAAATGATACTAGTGGTGATGGTGGTAGAGATATTAGAGGTATAAATTATACTAGTGGTGATGGTAGAGATATTAGAGGTATAAATGATACTAGTGGTGATGGTAGAGATATTAGAGGTATAAATGATACTAGTGGTAATGGTAGTAGTAGAGATTTTAGAGGTATAAATGCTACTAGTGGTAATGGTAGTAGTAGAGATATTAGAGGTATAAATGATACTAGTGGTAATGGTAGTAGTAGAGATATTAGAGGTATAAATGATACTAGTGGTAATAGTAGTAGTAGAGATATTAGAGGTATAAATGCTACTAGTGGTGATGATAGTAGTAGAGATATTAGAGGTATAAATTATACTAATGGTAGTAGTAGAGATATTAGAGGTATAAATGATACTAGTGGTGATAGAGATATTAGAGGTATAAATGATACTAGTGGTGATGGTAGAGATATTAGAGGTATAAATGATAATAGTGGTAATTGGGGTAGAGATATTAGAGGTATAAATTATACTAGTGGTAGTAGTAGAGATATTAGAGGTATAAATGATACTAGTGGTAGTGGTAGTAGTAGAGATATTAGAGGTATAAATGCTACTAGTGGTGATGATAGTAGTAGAGATATTAGAGGTATAAATTATACTAATGGCAGTAGTAGAGATATTAGAGGTATAAATGATACTAGTGGTAATGGTAGTAGTAGAGATATTAGAGGTATAAATTATACTAATGGTAGTAGTAGAGATATTAGAGGTATAAATGATACTAGTGGTGATGGTAGAGATATTAGAGGTATAAATTATACTAGTGGTGATGGTAGAGATATTAGAGGTATAAATGATACTAGTGGTGATGGTAGAGATATTAGAGGTATAAATGATACTAGTGGTAATGGTAGTAGTAGAGATTTTAGAGGTATAAATGATACTAGTGGTAATGGTAGTAGTAGAGATATTAGAGGTATAAATGATACTAGTGGTGATGGTAGTAGTAGAGATATTAGAGGTATAAATGCTACTAGTGGTGATGATAGTAGTAGAGATATTAGAGGTATAAATTATACTAATGGTAGTAGTAGAGATATTAGAGGTATAAATGATACTAGTGGTGATATAGATATTAGAGGTATAAATGATACTAGTGGTGATGGTAGAGATATTAGAGGTATAAATGATAATAGTGGTAATTGGGGTAGAGATATTAGAGGTATAAATTATACTAATGGTAGTAGTAGAGATATTAGAGGTATAAATGATACTAGTGGTAGTGGTAGTAGTAGAGATATTAGAGGTATAAATGATACTAGTGGTAATGGTAGTAGTAGAGATATTAGAGGTATAAATTATACTAATGGTAGTAGTAGAGATATTAGAGGTATAAATGATACTAGTGGTAGTGGTGTAGTAGAGATATTAGAGGTATAAATGATACTAGTGGTAGTAGTAGAGATATTAGAGGTATAAATGATACTAGTGGTAGTGGTAGTAGTAGAGATATTAGAGGTATAAATGCTACTAGTGGTAATGGTAGTAGTAGAGATATTAGAGGTATAAATTATACTAATGGTAGTAGTAGAGATATTAGAGGTATAAATGATACTAGTGGTAGTGGTAGTAGTAGAGATATTAGAGGTATAAATTATACTAATGGTAGTAGTAGAGATATTAGAGGTATAAATGAAACTAGTGGTAATGGTAGTAGAGATATTAGAGGTATAAATGATACTAGTGGTGATAGTAGAGATATTCGAGGTATAAATGATACTAGTGGTGATGGTAGAGATATTAGAGGTATAAATGATACTAGTGGTAATGGTAGTAGAAGAGATATTAGAGGTATAAATTATACTAATGGTAGTAGTAGAGATGTTAGAGGTATAAATGATACTAGTGGTAATGGTAGTAGAGATATTAGAGGTATAAATGATACTAGTGGTGATGGTAGAGATATTAGAGGTATAAATGATACTAGTGGTGATGGTAGAGATATTCGAGGTATAAATGATACTAGTGGTGATGGTAGAGATATTAGAGGTATAAATGATACTAGTGGTAATGGTAGTAGTAGAGATATTAGAGGTATAAATGATACTAGTGGTAATAGTAGTAGTAGAGATATTAGAGGTATAAATGATACTAGTGGTGATGGTAGTAGTAGAGATATTAGAGGTATAAATGATACTAGTGGTAATGGTGGTAGAGATATTAGAGGTATAAATTATACTAATGGCAGTAATAGAGATATTAGAAGTATAAATGATACTAGTGGTAATAGTAGTGATATTAGAGGTATAAATGATACTAGTGGTGATGGTAGAGATATTGGAGGTATAAATGATACTAGTGGTGATGGTAGAGATATTAGAGGTATAAATGATACTAGTGGTAATGGTAGTAGTAGCGATATTAGAGGTATAAATGATACTAGTGGTAATAGTAGTAGTAGAGATATTAGAGGTATAAATGATACTAGTGGTGATCGTAGTAGTAGAGATATTAGAGGTATAAATGATACTAGTGGTGATGGTAGTAGTAGAGATATTAGAGGTGTAAATGATACTAGTGGTGATGGTAGTAGTAGAGATATTAGAGGTGTAAATGATACTAGTGGTAATGGTGGTAGTAGAGATATTAGAGGTATAAATGATACTAGTGGTAATAGTAGTAGTAGAGATATTAGAGGTATAAATGATACTAGTGGTGATGGTAGTAGAGATATTAGAGGTATAAATTATACTAGTGGTGGTAGTAGAGATATTAGAGGTAGAAATGATACTAGTGGTAATAGTAGTAGTAGAGATATTAGAGGTATAAATGATACTAGTGGTAATGGTATTAGAGATATTAGAGGTATAAATGATACTAGTGGTAGTAGTAGAGATATTAGAGGTATAAATGATACTAGTGGTAGTGGTAGTAGTAGAGATTTTAGAGGTATAAATGATACTAGTGAGGATGGTAGAGATATTAGAGGTATAAATTATACTAATGGTAGTAGTAGCGATATTAGAGGTATAAATGATACTAGTGGTAGTGGTAGTAGTAGAGATATTAGAGGTATAAATGATAATAGTGGTAGTGGTAGTAGTAGAGATATTAGAGGTATAAATGATACTAGGGGTAATGGTAGAGATATTAGAGGTATAAATGATACTAGTGGTGATGGTAGTAGTAGAGATATTAGAGGTATAAATGATACTAGGGGTAATGGTAGAGATATTACAGGTATAAATGATACTAGTGGTGATGGTAGTAGTAGAGATATTAGAGGTATAAATGATACTAGTGAGGATGGTAGAGATATTAGAGGTATAAATGATACTAGTGGTGATGGTAGAGATATTAGAGGTATAAATTATACTAGTGGGGATATTATTTTTCTTCATTATTTTATTACAATGTATATTGTATACATTGCTGCTTTAGTAATATTGACTATTTGTCCCTAAACAGAGAGTACACACTGGCAGAATACCTGACCACTGTCACTGACCCAAACTTAAGGAAAGCTTTGACTATGTACAGACTCAGTGAGCATAGCCTTGCTATTGAGAAATGCCACCGTAGGCAGACATGGCTCTCAAGAGAAGACAGGCTATGTGCTCACTGCCCACAAAATGAGGTGGAAACTGAGCTGCACTTCCTAACCTCCTGCCCAATGTATGACCATATTAGAGATACATATTTCCCTCAGATTACACAGATCCACACATAATTAGAAAAGACACCCAATTTTGATAAACTCCCATATCTACTGGGTGAAATTCCACAGTGTGCCAATATCACAGCAGCAAGATTTGTGACCTGTTGCCACAAGAAAAGGGCAACCAGTGAAGAACACACACCATTGTAAATACAACCCATATTTATGCTAATTTATTTTCCCTTTTGTACTTCAACTATTTGGACATAACATGACATTTTAAATGTCTTTTTTCTTTTAGAACTTCTGTGAGTGTAATGTTTAATGTACATTTGTATTGTTTATTTCACTTTTGGTTATTATCTACTTATTATCTACTTCTTTGGCAATGTTAACAACGTTTCCAATGCCATTAAGCCCTTCAAATAAAATTTAAATTGAGAGACAGAAAAGAGAGATTGAGAGAGAGAGAGAGAAAAGGAGACAGAGAAAAGGAGACAGAGAAAAAAAGAGACAGAGACAAAGTGAGAGAGAACAAGAGAGACAGAAAGAGAGATTGAGAGAGAAAAGGAGACAGAGAAAAAAAGAGACAGAGACAAAGTGAGAGAGCGCAAGAGAGACAGAAAGAGAGATTGAGAGAGAGAGAGAGAGAGAGAGAAAAGGAGACAGAGAAAAAAAGAGACAGAGACAAAGTGAGACAGAACAAGAGAGACAGAAAGAGAGATTGAGAGAGAGAGAGAGAAAAGGAGACAGAGAAAAAAGAGACAGAGACAAAGTGAGAGAGCGCAAGAGAGACAGAAAGAGAGATTGAGAGAGAGAGAGAGAAAAGGAGTCAGAGAAAAAAAGAGACAGAGACAAAGTGAGAGAGCGCAAGAGAGACAGAAAGAGAGATTGAGAGAGAGAGAGAGAAAAGGAGACAGAGAAAAAAAGAGACAGAGACAAAGTGAGAGAGCGCAAGAGAGAGAAAGAGAGATTGAGAGAAAAGGAGACAGAGAAAAAAAGAGACAGAGACAAAGTGAGAGAGCGCAAGAGAGACAGAAAGAGAGATTGAGAGAGAGAGAGAGAGAAAAGGAGACAGAGAAAAAAAGAGACAGAGACAAAGTGAGAGAGAACAAGAGAGACAGAAAGAGAGATTGAGAGAGAGAGAGAGAGAGAAAAGGAGACAGAGAAAAAAAGAGACAGAGACAAAGTGAGAGAGAACAAGAGAGACAGAAAGAGAGATAGAGTGAGAGAGAGAAAAGGAGACAGAGAAAAAAAGAGACAGAGACAAAGTGAGAGAGCGCAAGAGAGACAGAAAGAGAGATTGAGAGAGAGAGAGAGAAAAGGAGACAGAGAAAAAAAGAGACAGAGACAAAGTGAGAGAGCGCAAGAGAGACAGAAAGAGAGATTGAGAGAAAAGGAGACAGAGAAAAAAAGAGACAGAGACAAAGTGAGAGAGCGCAAGAGAGACAGAAAGAGAGATTGAGAGAGAGAGAGAGAGAGAAAAGGAGACAGAGAAAAAAAGAGACAGAGACAAAGTGAGAGAGAACAAGAGAGACAGAAAGAGAGATTGAGAGAGAGAGAGAGAGAGAAAAGGAGACAGAGAAAAAAAGAGACAGAGACAAAGTGAGAGAGAACAAGAGAGACAGAAAGAGAGATTGAGAGAGAGAGAGAGAAACAGAGATAGGGAGAGTGACAGAGAGAGGGCGTACTTCGTCATCAGTCTGGCAAACATAACAGCCCTGGCCCTGCCCCCTCTGACCAACTCCCGTCTAGGACAGAACACCTTCTACCTGACTACACTTCCCAGAATGCACCATAATAAGGAAGAGGGCACAATGACCTGCTTGTTTTTCTGGGGAGTGTGTGTGTGTGTGTGTGTGTGTGTGTGTGTGTGCACTGGCCTGGATTACAGACTTGCTGACGTCAACAACAGAGAAAGGCTTCCTCTCAATGAGAACAGCTGGAGCTGATCAAACCCGTCTCAATGGAGAACAGCTGGAGCTGATCAAACCCCTCTCAATGGAGAACAGCTGGAGCTGATCAAACCCCTCTCAATGGAGAACAGCTGGAGCTGATCAAACCCGTCTCAATGGAGAACAGCTGGAGCTGATCAAACCCGTCTCAATGATGAACAGCTGGAGCTGATTAAACCCCTCTCAATGGAGATCTGCCCGAGGGGGTTATTCAACTGGCCCCTCCGTCGCGACGTCCCCTGAATGCCCATCTGATAACCTGCTAGCCGCGGCCCGCTAGCTGTCTAGAGCATATCGACTGTTAGCTGAATATGTCCATCGGACAATTTCTTGGTCCACTTTACCTATTTTTGCCAATTGGGCTGGTCCCCTTTACCACACGGAACCTTACTAATCCATAACAACTGGTTTACCGACGTAATGCACGAGGAGGCTATAAACAGACTTCCTCCGTCACGACGTCCCTCTGAGGCCCGTCTGCTAGCTTGCTAGCCCCGGCCTGCTAGCTGTCTGAATCGCTGTGTCTCCAACCAACCTCACTACTCACTGGATCCTATGATCACTTGGCTACGCATGCCTCTCCCTAATGTCAATATGCCTTGTCCATTGCTGTTCTGGTTAGTGTTTATTGTCTTATTTCACTATAGAGCCTCTAGCCCTGCTCACTATACCTTATCCAACCCTTCAGTTCCACCTCCCACACATGCGATGACATCACCTCATTTAAATGATGTTTCTAGAGACAATATCTCTCTCATCATCCCTCAATGCCTAGGTTTACCTCCACTGTATCCACAGTCCTCTTCTGTACTCCCTGTTCACCCACGACTGCATGGCTTTGCACGACACCACCAAGCTTGCTGACGACACCACGGTTACAGGCCTGATAACCAACCACGACGAGTCAGCCTATAGGGAGGAGGTAAGTGAACTGGCAAATGTGGTGTCTTGACACCAACATCTCCCTCAACGTCAGCAAAAGAAAGGAGTTAATTGTTGACTTCCGGAATCAGAGGAGGGAACATACCCCAATCCACGTGAATGGTACTGCAGTAGAGAGAGTCAGCAGTTTTAAGTTCCTCAGAGTCCACATCACAGAGGACTTGACATGGACCAACAACACCACCACTCTGGTCAAGATGGCGCAACAGCGTCTCTACTTTCTAAGGCGGCTGGCTGCTCTCCAAATACTACCGCTACGCCATCGAGAGCATCCTGACCGGTTGCATCACGGCCTGGTACGGGAATTGCTTCGTCCACGACCGCAAGGCCCTCCAGCGGGTGGTGAACATCATCACGGGGACCTTGCTTCCACCCATTCAGGACTAGTTGAAATGGTGCCAGAGGAAGGCCTGTAGCATCATCAAGAACCCCACACAGCCCAGCCGCGAGCTGATCTCTTCCTTATAGTCGGGCAGATGGTATCGGAGCATGAGGTCTGATACCAACAGGCTCAGAGACAGTTTCTCTCTACAAACCATCAGACTGTATCAGAGCATGAGGTCTGATACCAACAGGCTCAGAGACAGTTTCTCTCCTACAAACCATCAGACTGTATCAGAGCATGAGGTCTGATACCAACAGGCTCAGAGACAGTTTCTCTCTACAAACCATCAGACTGTATCAGAGCATGAGGTCTGATACCAACAGGCTCAGAGACAGTTTCTCTCCTACAAACCATCAGACTGTATCAGAGCATTAGGTCTGATAGAAACTGTCTCTGGACCTGTTGGTATCTACAAACCATCAGACTGGCTGAACACTTGAACTGGACTGACCACCTGCTGTGATTCTCCGCACCGTAACACACATCACAACCGCTGACTCTTCTTATACTGCTCAAATGTATACACTGCCACCCCCCCCCCCCCTTAAAGGTTCAATTAAAAAATAAATACCCAAAACACGTGTAAATATTGGACTGTAAAATGTGCCTTCTTGTATTATCCTGATGCTAAAATGTTTATTCTATTCTACTGAGCCCTTTACTTGTTGGTATATGTTGGTATTCTTATCTTGTATTATTTATTATTGTTGTTGTATTGTCCAGAAGGAACCTGCAAGTAAGCATTTTGATTGGACGATGTACACCGAGTGTACAAAACATTAAGAACACCTTCCTAATATGGAGTTGCACCCCTTCCCTTTTGCCCTCAGAACAGACTCAATTCGTCAGGGCATTGGACTCTACAAGGTGTCGGCCCATGTTGACTCCAATGATTTCCAAAGTTGTGTCAAGTTGGCTGGATATCCTTTGTGTGGTGGACCATTCTTGATACACACAGGAAACTGTTGAGCGTGGAAAACCCGGTAGCGTTGCAGTTCTTGACACAAACCGGTGCGCCTGGCGCCTACTACCATACCCCCGTTCAAAAGGTACTTAAATATTTAGTCTTGTCCATTCACCCTCTGAATGGCACACATACACAATCCATGTCTCAAGACTTAAAAATCCTTCTTTAACCCGCCTCCTCCCCTTCATCTACACTGATTGAAGTGGATTTAACAGGTGACATCGATAAGGGATCATATCTTTCACCTGGATTTACCTGGTCAGTCTGTTCCCATGGAAAGAGCAGGTGTTCTTAATGTTTTGTACACTCAGTGTAGACCATGCTTATCCTGTACACTCAGTGTAGACCATGCTTATCCTGTACACTCAGTGTAGACCATGCTTATCCTGTACACTCAGTGTAGACCATGCTTATCCTGTACACTCAGTGTAGACCATGCTTATCCTGTACACTCAGTGTAGACCATGCTTATCCTGTACACTCAGTGTAGACCATGCTTATCCTGTACACTCAGTGTAGACCATGCTTATCCTGTACACTCAGTGTAGACCATGCTTATCCTGTACACTCAGTGTAGACCATGCTTATCCTGTACACTCAGTGTAGACCATGCTTATCCTGTACACTCAGTGTAGACCATGCTTATCCTGTATACTCAGTGTAGACCATGCTTATCCTGTACACTCAGTGTAGACCATGCTTATCCTGTACACTCAGTGTAGACCATGCTTATCCTGTATACTCAGTGTAGACCATGCTTATCCTGTACACTCAGTGTAGACCATGCTTATCCTCTACACTCAGTGTAGACCATGCTTATCCTGTATACTCAGTGTAGACCATGCTTATCCTGTATACTCAGTGTAGACCATGCTTATCCTGTACACTCAGTGTAGACCATGCTTATCCTCTACACTCAGTGTAGACCATGCTTATCCTGTATACTCAGTGTAGACCATGCTTATCCTGTATACTCAGTGTAGACCATGCTTATCCTGTACACACAACTAATAAAACGTTCAACTTGGATAAGAGCATCTGCTAAATGACTAAATGAAGAACACAAGATATAATAATACTCTTTGACTGGCTGACTGGCTGATTGGCTTACTGGCTGTTTGGCTGACTGGCTGATTGGCTGACTGCCTGGCTGATTGGCTGACTGCCTGGCTGACTGGCTGATTGGCTGACTGGCTGACTGGCTGTTTGGCTGACTGCCTGGCTGACTGGCTGTTTGGCTGATTGGCTGACTGACTGGCTGATTGGCTGATTGGCTGACTGCCTGGCTGACTGGCTGACTGGCTGTTTGGCTGACTGCCTGGCTGATTGGCTGACTGGCTGTTTGGCTGACTGATTGGCTGACTTGCTGACTGGCTGTTTGGCTGACTGGCTTATTGGCTGACTGGCTGACTGGCTGACTGGCTGATTGGCTGACTGGATGACTGGCTGTTTGGCTGACTGCCTGGCTGACTGGCTGATTGGCTGACTGGCTGGCTGTTTGGCTGACTGCCTGGCTGACTGGCTGATTGGCTGACTGGCTGTTTGGCTGAGTGCCTGGCTGATTGGCTGACTGGCTGACTGGCTGACTGCCTGGCTGATTGGCTGACTGGCTGGCTGTTTGGCTGACTGCCTGGCTGACTGGCTGATTGGCTGACTGGCTGATTGGCTGACTGGCTGACTGCCTGGCTGACTGGCTGATTGGCTGACTGGCTGGCTGGCTGACTGGCTGATTGGCTGATTGGCTGACTGGATGACTGGCTGTTTGGCTGACTGCCTGGCTGACTGGCTGTTTGGCTGACTGCCTGGCTGATTGGCTGGCTGTTTGGCTGACTGCCTGGCTGACTGGCTGATTGGCTGACTGGCTGACTGGCTGATTGGCTGACTGGCTGACTGCCTGGCTGATTGGCTGACTGGCTGTTTGGCTGAGTGCCTGGCTGATTGGCTGACTGGCTGACTGGCTGTTTGGCTGACTGCCTGGCTGATTGGCTGACTGGCTGGCTGTTTGGCTGACTGCCTGGCTGACTGGCTGATTGGCTGACTGGCTGACTGGCTGATTGGCTGACTGGCTGACTGCCTGGCTGATTGTCTGACTGGCTACAGTCTGTAGCCCTCATGTAGAAAAACTGAAAAAGGCAAAAAAAAACATTGACAAATCTCACCTCTACCAGCTCTCCTAAACATAACCAAACTCACAGCCACACCCTCGGCCAGCCCCCTCCACACACACTGACACACAGAAACACCCTGCCCCCCTTTCGGGACGGCGCTGGTCCCAGGAGGTTGTTTCTGACGTCAGTAGGAGAGATGGGGGCCAGTCAGGCCTGTGGGCCATTGATGGATGTGCTAGGTCTGTGAGCTTAGAATAGGAAAGGTTTTTGTTACCTGCAGACCTGCTACTGTTCTTATAAAGGGTTTATAGGTCATTCATAACGCACTTCATAAGCACTGCATAAGCACTACATAGAGGTTGTTACATGCAGTCCTGCTGCTGCTCTTATAAAAGCTTCATAGGTCATTCATAAAGTCTTCATAAGCACTACATAGAGGTTGTTACATGCAGTCCTGCTGCTGCTCTTATAAAAGCTTCATAGGTCATTCATAAAGTCTTCATAAGCACTACATAGAGGTTGTTACATGCAGTCCTGCTGCTGCTGCTCTTATAAAAGCTTCATAGGTCATTCATAAAGTCTTCATAAGCACTACATAGAGGTTGTTACATGCAGTCTTGCTGCCTCTGTTCTTATAAAAGCTTCATAGCGTAAAACTTAAAATAGCTCAAGCCTTTATTTGCTGAGATCGACGAACACAACAGGCACTGAATAGAGGAGACGGGCTTCTGTGTGAGTCAGGCATCCATATCCTTAATGTACACAGCTTTTGCTCATTTTGAATAGTATCTTGTTTAATTTCGGCATTCCCTTCCAGCATTTTAAAACCAATAACTTCATTTCCTGCACTAACGGGTTATCATTTACAGACAGTAACCGCGTTTCCATCCAACCATTTCACGTGGACGAAATGACCCGACGAAATGACCTGACGAAATGACCCGACAAAATGACCTGACGAAATGACCTGACGAAATGACCTGACGAAATGACCCAACGAAATGACCCAACGAAATGACCTGACGAAATGACCTGACGAAATGACCCGACGAAATGACCCGACGAAATGACCTGAAGAAATGACCCGATGAAATGACCTGACGAAATGACCCGACGAAAAGTCACATCCCCGAGCTGACGGAGAACACGAAACACCGGTAACAATTTTATAAAAGCAGATAGAAAATGTGTTCGTTCGACATGTTGGGATCTTTTCGCGTACGTAGAATGAATTATGCGAGAACTATCGGTGGAAACCTGGGAGTCACCCGATGATACAGTTCGGGAAACCATGCAGTTTATTAGGGCTACAGATGAAATAAGTTCTGACGAACTTCACAGGGTGGTGAAAGTGCACGGCGATGAGCTTTTCTCCTTTTCCAATAAATATCGAGGGTCTTATTCTGATGACATGATGATCGATTCTTGGCTAACATTTAATATATTCACGCTCTTATCCATAATAATGTCATTATGCAGGGGACTAGCCTACCTACACTGTGTCTGCAAACTGTTAGCTAGGGCAGTCGTGCCAAGACCACAGTGGGTACATTTGCTATAATAACACAACAGTTTTTAGTGCCAAAAACATAAGTAAAAGTTTAAAATGCGATAGAAACCAATGTATCTTTTTAAAATTCTTTTTTAACACAAACCCAATTTAACCACAAAAGTTATTTTTTAAGTGCACTGTCATCACGCACAACCTATCTGTAAACGTCCGTTTGATGGAAACACATCTCTGATGGGAAAATGTGTATATTGTTTTATGCATGAAAATCTTGTCGCGAATTGGATGGAAACCTAGATAGTGTCACGTTTATTCTGACATAGTATGTCTATATTTTGAAGGAAGAAAAAAAAACTTTAAAAATTATTCTCCTCTTTGACTGTGCATTTTTGGCAGATCTTACTTATGCCACTAGAGGGCGATCAGCAATTTATAGGTTACTGTACTCTCGAAGCTGTTGACTGTTTTTTTCTTTGCCAGTTAGCTAGCAGTTCTCAGCTGTTAGCAGCCAATGGATAGCAGTTCTCAGCTGTTAGCAGCCAATGGCAGGCAGTTCTCAGTTGTTAGCAGCCAATGGATAGCAGTTCTCAGCTGTTAGCAGCCAATGGCAGGCAGTTCTCAGTTGTTAGCAGCCAATGGATAGCAGTTCTCAGCTGTTAGCAGCCAATGGCAGGCAGTTCTCAGTTGTTAGCAGCCAATGGATAGCAGTTCGCAGCTGTTAGCAGCCAATGGCAGGCAGTTCTCAGCTGTTAGCAGCCAATGGCAGGCAGTTCTCAGCTGTTAGCAGCCAATGGCAGGCAGTTCTCAGCTGTTAGCAGCCAATGGCAGGCAGTTCTCAACTGTTAGCAGCCAATGGCAGGCAGTTCTCAACTGTTAGCAGCCAATGGCAGGCAGTTCTCAACTGATAGCAGCCAATGGCAAGCAGATCTCAGCTGTTAGCAGCCAATGGCAGGCAGATCTCAGCTGTTAGCAGCCAATGGCTAGAAGTTTTCAGCTGTTAGCAGCCAATGGCTAGAAGTTTTCAGCTGTTAGCAGCCAATGGCTAGAAGTTTTTTACTGGCGATAAAAATGGATGATAGCCATAACTGTTAGACTCATTACTGAATTATTTAATGTAACACATCAAACATTAAACCTCATAAACAATGAATGATAATTAATGCTAACCTCGTAAACAATTCATTTATATCCGGCGTTTATTTGAAACGGGTGTTTATGTGCTGAAATGTGGGCCGTTGCCCGGCTATTAAAAGGGACAGGCGGCTATTTGAGACTGTGTTGAATTGAAGTTTTACAGTAATTCATAAAGTCTTTATAGTCTTTAAGGACAACACATCCTCTATAAACTAGCTGGTGCTCCATTGAGACCTACAGTATGTAACAGTGTATCGTGAGAGGTGTGTGTGAGTTACCTGCAGGCAGGCTACCGCTGCTCTTCCTCTTGTGCCATCTGTCCAGCGTCTCTGAACTCACGCTCTCCGATACAAACTCATCCAGCATCTGAGGGTGAAGGGAGAGGTAGGCCTTCACTTTGTCATCCGTTAGACCTGCACAACAACACGGGACAGAGGACATCAAGCTCTTTCATTCATTCATTAGTTCTTCATTTATACATCTTTCATTCATTCATTAGTTCTTCATTTATTACATCTTTCATTCATTCATTAGTTCTTCATTTATACATCTTTCATTCATTCATTAGTTCTTCATTTAAACATCTTTCATTCATTCATTAGTTCTTCATTTATACATCTTTCATTCATTCATTAGTTCTTCATTTATACATCTTTCATTCATTCATTAGTTCTTCATTTATACATCTTTCATTCATTCATTAGTTCTTCATTTATACATCTTTCATTCATTCATTACCTCTCATTTATTACATATTTCATTCATTAATTCATTACCTCTTTCATTCATTACCTCTTTCATTTATTACATATTTCATTCATAACCTCTTTCATTCATTACCTCTCATTTATTACATATTTCATTCATTCATTCATTACCTCTTTCATTCATTACCTCTTTCATTTATTACATATTTCATTCATGAATTCATTACCTCTTTCATTCATTACCTCTCATTGCATATTTCATTCATTACCTCTCATTTATTACATATATCATTCATAGCCTCTTTCATTCATTACATCTTTAATTCATTAATTCATTACCTCTTTTAGTCATTATATATTTCATGAATTACCTATTTCATTCATTATATATTTCATTCAATAATTTCCTTTTTCATTAATTAATTCATACATTAATTCCATCTTTCATTCATTCCATCTCCCTGCTAAAAAAAACAGCATAGACCAGCATAGGCTGGTGACCAGCCTTCCTTGTGTTTTCGCAGGTGACCAGCCTTCCTTATGTTTTCACTGGTGATCAGCCTTCCTTGTGTTTTCGCGGGTGACCAGCCTTCCTTGTGTTTTCACTGGTGATCAGCCTTCCTTGTGTTTTCGCGGGTGACCAGCCTTCCTTTTGTTTTCGCGGGTGACCAGCCTTCCTTGTGTTTTCGCGGGTGACCAGCCTTCCTTTTGTTTTCGCGGGTGACCAGCCTTCCTTGTGTTTTCGCGGGTGACCAGCCTTCCTTGTGTTTTCACTGGTGATCAGCCTTCCTTGTGTTTTCGCGGGTGACCAGCCTTCCTTTTGTTTTCGCGGGTGACCAGCCTTCCTTGTGTTTTCGCGGGTGACCAGCCTTCCTTTTGTTTTCGCGGGTGACCAGCCTTCCTTGTGTTTTCGCGGGTGACCAGCCTTCCTTTTGTTTTCGCGGGTGACCACCTGATAACCATATACCGATCGTAAATTTACCAGCATTTGCTGGTCACCCGCAAAACCAGCATCAAGTCACATTATGCTAGCTATCAAAGTGAAGTCTATCTCCCGCAAACTGCAATCAGAATGACTAGCAGGATTAGGACGATCAGTGAATGACCCTACCTAAACCATGTAAACTAGAACAACCTTTTCATTAATGGGTGCAATAAATCCAACTCACAGATTGGATTTGTTTAGAAAATGTAAAAATGTAATTTATCTTCGTTTAGCAATTTAAAAAAAATCTAACAGCAGTAGAGCATGTGTCACATTCGTTAGGAGAATTATCGGACCAAGGTGCAAAGCGATATGGTTTCCACATATTTATTTAGTGAAACGCACAAAACAACAAAGAATAAACGAAAGGTGAAGTCAATGAAGGGCTCACAGGCAACTAAACATAAACAACATCCCACAAACACAGGTGGGAAAATGAAATACTTAAATATGATCCCCAATTAGAGACAACGATTACCAGCTGCCTCTAATTGGGAATCATACAAAACACCAACGTAGAAAAAGAAACTAGAACATAGACATAGATATACTAGATCACCCCTTAGTCACGCCCTGACCTACTACACCGTAGAGAAAAAATGGCTCTCCATGGTCAGGGGGTGACAGCATGCTGGGAAATATGTTAATGATGGGCGTGGTTTGAGGGGTTCTGTGATGGTTTTGAAGAACCCTCCTGTTCTTTCCCTTTCCACCATGTTTTTCTTTCCTTGTCATGAAATTGCTTCTTCTTTGGAACTTGATTGGCAGATCGCATACAACTTTTAGGTGCATACACCGCCACCTACTGTACTGGAGAGAGAGGCCAGTCACAGTCTACCTACTGTACTGGAGAGTGAGGCCATTCACAGTCTACCTACTGTACTGGAGAGAGGCCAGTCACAGTCTACCTACTGTACTGGAGAGAGAGGCCATTCACAGTCTACCTACTGTACTGGAGAGAGAGGCCATTCACAGTCTACCTACTGTACTGGAGAGAGAGGCCAGTCACAGTCTACCTACTGTACTGGAGAGAGAGGCCATTCACAGTCTACCTACTGTACTGGAGAGAGAGGCCAGTCACAGTCTACCTACTGTACTGGAGAGAGAGGCCAGTCACAGTCTACCTACTGTACTGGAGAGAGAGGCCAGTCACAGTCTACCTACTGTACTGGAGAGAGAGGCCATTCACAGTATACCTACTGTACTGGAGAGTGAGGCCAGTCACATTATACCTACTGTACTGGAGAGTGAGGCCAGTCACATTATACCTACTGTACTGGAGAGTGGCCAGTCACAGTCTACCTACTGTACTGGAGAGTGAGGCCAGTCACAGTCTACCTACTGTACTGGAGAGAGACCAGTCACATTATACCTACTGTACTGGAGAGTGAGGCCAGTCACTGTCTACCTACTGTACTGGAGAGAGGCCAGTCACATTATACCTACTGTACTGGAGAGTGAGGCCAGTCATAGTCTACCTACTGTACTGGAGAGTGAGGCCAGTCACAGTCTACCTACTGTACTGGAGAGAGAGGCCAGTCACAGTCTACCTACTGTACTGGAGAGAGGCCAGTCACAGTATACCTACTGTACTGGAGGATGAGGCCAGACACAGTATGCCTACTGTACTGGAGAGTGAGGCCAGTCACAGTCTACCTACTGTACTGGGGAGTGAGGCCAGACACAGTGTACCTACTGTACTGGAGAGTGAGGCCAGTCACAGTCTACCTACTGTACTGGAGAGTGAGGCCAGACACAGTCTACCTACTGTACTGGAGAGAGATGCCAGTCACAGTATACCTACATTAAATTATCTTGATTAGTCTGTTCCTCTAAGAAAGTGAAATAGAGCCCTAGACACCATTAAAACCCACTACCCCATTCCATGCCAACGGGCTGGGAGGACGGGACCCCCCCCCCCCCCTCATTAAACCCCACTACCCCATTCCACTACTTAGACCCCATCTGCTCCTGCACCATGCCAACGGGCTGGGAGGACGGGACACCCCCCCCCCCCCCCCTCATTAAAACCCACTACCCCATTCCACTACTTAGACCCCATCTGCTCCTGCACCATGCCAACGGGCTGGGAGGACGGGACCCCCCCCCCCCCCCCCCTCATTAAAACCCACTACCCCATTCCACTACTTAGACCCTATCTGCTCCTACACCATGCACCGGTAGAGTTGTTCCCTGTGGTACACACCGTGCCAACGGCCTGGCAGGATGGGACACCACCCCTCATTAAAACCCACTACCCCATTCCACTACTTAGACCCTATCTGCTCCTGCACCGGTAGAGTTGTTCTCTGGGGTACACACCGTGCCAACGGCCTGGCAGGACGGGACACCACCCCTCACAACACACCCTGGAACTCTTCTGGAGTCAGATCATAAATGATGCACCTGAAACGCAGTGGATTCGGCACAAAAGCTCCAACAGGACAACTGATATATCCTAACAGGACCTTGTCAGGCAGTGACTCAAAATTTAAAAGGATTGAACATTGACTCCTCTGTATCACCTCCCTCCCCCCTCCTCCCCCCTCCCCCCCTCCCTCCTCCTCCTCCCCCCTCCTCCTTCTCCCCCCTCTTCCTCCCTCCCCCTCCTCCCTCCCTCCTTCTCCTTCCCCCTCCTCCTCCTCCTCCCTCCCTCCCTCCCTCCCTCCCCCTCCTCCTCCTCCTCCCTCCCTCCCTCCTCCTCCCTCCCTCCTCCCTCCCCCTCCTCCATCCTCCCTCCCCCTCCTCCATCCCTCCCCCCCTCCTCCCTCCCTCCCTCATCCCTCCCCCTCCTCCCTCCCTCCTTCTCCTTCCTCCCTCCCCCTCCTCCTCCTCCTCCCCCTCCTCCCTCCCTCCTTCTCCCCCCTCTTCCTCCCTCCCCCTCCTCCTCCTCCCTCCCTCCCCCTCCTCCTCCTCCCTCCCTCCCTCCCTCCCCCTCCCTCCTCCTCCCCCCTCTTCCCCCCCCCCCTCCTCCTCCTCCCTCCCTCCCTCCCCCTCCCTCCTCCATCCCTCCTCCCCCCCCCCCCCTCCTCCTCCTCCTCCTCCCTCCCTCCCTCCCCCTCCCTCCTCCTCCTCCTCCCCCCCCCCCCCCCTCCCCCCCCCCTCCTCCGGGTCTGCGACGCACCAAATGGCGCCGGGAATCTTCAACTTCAATTGGTCCATCTCCACACTTAACGTTGTCATGAAATGCTACATTGTAAATTTTTTCTGTAATTTTACAGTACACTACAGGCTACTGGTTGCAGTGAAAAGTAAAGTAAACAACAACAAATTAATACATTTTTTACAGCTGAGTGAAGTTGTTATTGCGGTAAAAGGAATTACTTGAGACTTGGAATTTGAACTCACAACATCTTGGTTGCTTATGACCTGAATTTCCTGCTATGCCACCAGGTCTGTGGGCACGACAGAGATTGGCCACAGATTTAATAGCGAGAAAACATTTCTGCACTTTGCTAAAAGCTGCTCAGAATTAAGTCAATAATTTTTCACACTAAGGCTAATTCCGGTATGTGTAAATTTACTTTTTTAATTTATTTTTCAACCCAATATTTTGAATATAAGGTACAATCATCACTGCGCTTGTGGAGCGCTGGTGGAGTTGATTAGCATATTAGGGAGTGTGGTCTAATATATGTGTATTTGTACCAACCGTGAGTAGAAGTGTTGTACCAGTAGATGACTATACCTTCACTAAAATGTCGTGTTTACAAGACTACTAAGTATTATTTGTGTCTGTCTGTACACTCGGGACCCGGCGTCATCGTTGGCAGCAAACTGATCTTCCAGTCACACCATCAGGCCAGTCTGCGTGACACACTAAGTAACTGTGAATATTTCAATAATTACTTGCAGCAAGCAGACAGGAAGTTACTGAAAACTAACCTTCCCAGTGACTAATTGCCATTAAGTTACTGGAAGATGCACAGCAACACAGTCCAACTCCTGATTGTCACAACCTCTGACCAAGATTGTAGAACTGACAGTGAACAAATTAGGTGCTCAACTGTCATAAACATGATAAAACCACTTAAACTGGTACAACACTTCCACTCATGGTTGGCACAAATACAACAGATTTTAGACTACGTCCCCAAATATGCTAATGCAGAGGCTGGTCACCAGTGTCCAAAAAATATTGAAGGTTGGTCACCAGTGTCCAAAACACAACAAGCACTGACCAGCATGGACCAGCTTGAATTCTGGTATATGTATTCTGGTATATGCAGTTTGTTTCAGCAGGGTTTTCATTCATTAATTATATAGTCCTTCTTTCAATCATTAATTAATTATATATTTCATTCATCCATCTATTGGCAGAGAAAGGAAGACAAAAAAATATCTGACAGAAAAATTGTATTTCTACTTTTGACCGAGGGATAACAGCTCCATCTAAACATCTAAGATGGCAGAGCTGGTTGAAATCATGACGTCATTCCAATCAGCTCTGGCCCCTGGGACAGTGTCCGTCTGCGTCTCCTGGGGGAGGAGGCCCAACGGAGGCCGCTAGAGGAAGGAGGGAGAGAAGGAGGCGAGGAGGACTGGATTGTTGCTTAATAGGCAATTAGGTTGTTGAGAACTGTTGTTTATTACGTGTGTTGTCGGGGACGACGGGGAGAACAGCCATTTGCCTGGACATCATTGAACCAGCACTGAGGTAAAGTTATACTTAATGGACACGCTGGCGTCTGTCTTCACTGTCCATTCTGTGTGTGTGCACGTGTGTGAGTGAGTGTGCATGTGTGTGTGTGCACGTGTGTGAGTGAGTGTGCATGTGTGTGTGTGTGCACGTGTGTGAGTGAGTGTGCATGTGTGTGTGCAGGTGTGTGAGTGAGTGTGCATGTGTGTGTGTGTGTGCACGTGTGTGAGTGAGTGTGCATGTGCACGTGTGTGAGTGAGTGTGCATGTGTGTGTGTGCACGTGTGTGAGTGAGTGTGCACGTGTGTGAGTGAGTGTGCATGTGTGTGTGTGCACGTGTGTGAGTGAGTGTGCATGTGTGTGTGCACGTGTGTGAGTGAGTGTGCACGTGTGTGTGTGTGCACGTGTGTGAGTGAGTGTGCACGTGTGTGTGTGCACGTGTGTGAGTGAGTGTGCATGTGTGTGAGTGAGTGTGCATGTGTGTGTGTGCACGTGTGTGAGTGAGTGTGCATGTGTGTGTGTGCACGTGTGTGTGTAAATGTTTCTGGTGACAGTAATTTTGTATTGAGACTGTAGATTCTGTGTCTAGTTTTCTGAATAGCCCACTGGTTTGACACTACCTTTTCGTGAACAAAATTAAAATCACAGTGCTGTTAACTACCACTAGCAGGTTCTGATGATCATCACGGTGATTTTAAAATATATATATATATATATATATGAATAAATACCTAAAGCAACAATGCTATAAGGTTAGTTGCGAGGAGATATGAATCTTTACAATTATATACAAGAAATATAAAGCACTCCGTACGCCAACGCCGTTGAGTGAGACAGGGAAGCGATAGCAACGAAGTCCTGTTTTTGGCAAAACTTTAAGAAGTTCAACGAGAAGACGGCGGAATTGCAAACTTTGCGAGGTGGAATTGAGTGTCAGTACATGTACAACCATCTGAGAGCGAGGGCCTGTGAGACCCAAACCGTTACTGGCAGCAGGTCCCCAACAGCAGACAGATAGGCTCCTCACACCAACAAAGTGCAACGAGAGAGAGAGAAAAATCCCATCACTGATTACAGCAATGGCTGCAGTTGAAAAGCAGCCAATGGTAGTGGGATGTTGGCTTCAATAAACCCCGATGGCATGTGTAGATCCAGACTACAACATGTCCAAAATCTTGACGGATCGGAGTAATTATGCAACGATGGCTCTGCAAGTACAAAGCGTGAGCTCACGAACACACACTACGTGGAGTTAACAGTGTTGTTGGACGTCTGTGAACACGCTCACAGCCATCACAGCCATCACATACATCACAGCCATCACAGCCATCACAGCCATCACAGCCATCACAGCCATCACAGCCATCACAGCCATCATAGCCATCACAGCCATCACAGCCATCACATACATCACAGCCATCACATACATCACAGCCATCACAGCCATCACAGCCATCACAGCCATCACAGCCATCACAGCCATCACATACATCACAGCCATCACATACATCACAGCCATCACAGCCATCACAGCCATCATAGCCATCACATACATCATAGCCATCACAGCCATCACATACATCACAGCCATCACATACATCACAGCCATCACAGCCATCACAGCCATCACAGCCATCACAGCCATCACATACATCACAGCCATCACATACATCACAGCCATCACAGCCATCACAGCCATCACAGCCATCACAGCCATCACAGCCATCACAGCCATCACAGGCATAACATACATCACATACATCACAGCCATCACAGCCATCACATACATCACAGAAAGTCCCGTGTATTGAGAGACCACTGTTTTAACTACCATTGTTGCTGAGTGGGTGGGGGGCAGCAGTAAGGTGGGTGCTGTCTGGTAGGTAGTCATGACTACGGTAGATTGAACTGCATCGTCCCCTAGTGGTCATATTATGCAGGACAATATCTGCATTGTGAATTCACATGTAATTTTATAATTTAAAAATGACTGTTTAAACGCTAGGATTGTTTTTTTTTTGTTTTTTTTACCAGTGGGAAGCTATGGCAACAATTACACCCATTTCTCACTCATTTAAACAAACACATTTTAACCGGGTGCACCTCCATCTCCGCAGCAGCCTGGATGTTCCACGGTCCTAACAACTGCTTCACGGTAACCTGGTAACGGTAACCTGGTAACGGTAACCTGGTAACGGTAACCTGGTAACAAAGTCTGTAGTGTGACTAGCCACTGCTCAGAATGAAGCTAAAGCTACTGACCACTACTGGAGCTAACCACTGCTCTCAAATTGTATCCTGACGTCGACAGAAGAGCTACATTCATAATATACTGTAGATAACTGAGCCAGCTAACATATATTTGTTTTTTTAAAAAAAGTTGTATTTACTGGCTAGCTAGCTAGCGTTAGCAATGTGTTCAATGGTGGCCAACAATGAACTAAGTAACCAGCCAGCAAAAACAATGCAACAAAAGTATAATTTTGGATTTAAAAAAATACTCTAACAGGCTCTGTATTTCAGAAATCACATTCGCAAGTATCCCTGGTAAACAATTTCTGATTTGATGAAACGTTTTTTGGCATTTCCCGCGTTTGGTATCCATGCATTTCAGACGTGATTCCGAGGCGTCGGGACTCGAGCTAATTCATTAATTGGTTAATGAAAGTTGCTATCTACCGGAACGCTGTGATTGGTTGCCCAGAATTCTAGGCCGGGACATAGCGAAGAGTCAATTCAGCGCTACTCTACACCACCTGTAACAATTCAACTCAAAGTCAGAGGACCAACTGACCTAAAAGTAGGAGAACATAGGCATATGGGCCTAGGTAAATAGTAGAGAGGAGAACTAGAGGGAGAGAGGAGACAAGAGAGAGACTGAGAGTGATAGAAGATGGAGAGAAAGAGAGAAATAGAGGACAGAGGGAGATAGAAAGAGAGAGAGAGATAGAGGACACAGAGAGAGAGAGAGACAGAGAGAAAGAGAGAGAGAGATAGAGGACATAGAGAGAGAGAGAGAGATAGAGGACAGAGAGAGAGAGAGGGAGATAGAGGACAGAGAGAGAGATAGAGGACAGAGAGAGAGACAGAAAGAGAGAGACAGAAAGAGAGAGAGAGAGAGAGACAGAAAGAGACAGAAAGAGAGAGAGAGAGAGAGAGAGAGAGAGAGAGAGAGAGAGAGAGAGAGAGAGAGAGAGAGAGAGAGAGAGAGAGAGAGAGAGAGAGAGAGAGAGAGAGAGAGAGAGAGAGATAGATAGATAGATAGATAGAGAGAGGACAGAACAGAGAGCTAGATAGAGATAGAGGACAGAGAGACAGAGAGAAAGAGATGGAGGACAGAGAGAGAGAGGACAGAGAGATAGAGAACAGAGAGCTAGATAGAGATAGAGGACAGAGAGAAATAGAGAAACAGAGAGGACAGAGAAAGAGAGAGATAGAGAACAGAGATAGAGGACAGAGAGCTAGCTAGAGATAGAGGACAGACAAAGAGAGAGATAGAGGACAGAGCTAGATAGAGATAGAGGACAGAGAGATAGAGGACAGAGAGCTAGATAGAGATAGAGGACAGAGAAAGAGAGAGATAGAGGACAGAGAGATAGAGGACAGAGAGCTAGCTAGAGATAGAGGACAGACAAAGAGAGAGATAGAGGACAGAGCTAGATAGAGATAGAGGACAGAGAGATAGAGGACAGAGAGCTAGATAGAGATAGAGGACAGAGAAAGAGAGAGATAGAGGACAGAGAGATAGAGGACAGAGAGCTAGCTGGAGATAGAGGACAGAACAGAGAGCTAGATAGAGATAGAGGACAGAGAAAGAGAGAGATAGAGGACAGAGAGATAGAGAACAGAGAGAGATATAGGATAGAGAGACAGAGGAGGCAGAGAGAAAGAGAGAGAAAGAGGATAGAGCGAGAGGACAGAGAGAGAAAGATGGAGGACAAAGAATGAGAATAAAATAGATCAATTATAAAGAGGATAAAGAGTAGACAGACGGACGGAAGGTGGTCCGGCCCGCTGGTAGTTTGAGTGACACATATTATGACATTTATAAAACACTTGGAGAGAACCCAAAAAATATTTATGGAGGAAAAAATTACTAAAACCAAATAGAAACTCTATGAATCATCATGTATCTACTAGAGGTCGATAGATTATGATTTTTTAAACGCCGATCCCGATTAATCGGTCGACCTCTAGTATCTACATTCATGCAGTTTCTTGTGTTCAGATAAAAATCACCCAACAATGAAACCCAGACAGTCAGGGAGCGTCAAATTCCCAAAACGACGGATAGAGGACATCTTTTATTACATTTTGACAGCAAGGAAATAGAACCAATTTTTCTGCTTGTCTTATCCAACCCCACACATTCTAGGTCACCAACCCTCTATCTACGCCCCAGGGACAGTTCATTCAGTACAATCTGTGTCTGTGTGTTTGTTTCATACAATCTGGCAGTGATCTTCTATCTACGAATCGCAACAAAAAATGTCACCAGACCAAATTACAACAACAACCGACATCACAACAACATCACACGACAACCGACATCACAACGACATCACACGACAACCGACATCACAACAACATCACACGACAACCGACATCACAACGACATCACACGACAACCGACATCACAACAACATCACACGACAACCGACATCACAACGACATCACACGACAACCGACATCACAACAACATCACACGACAACCGACATCACAACGACATCACACGATAACCGACATCACAACAACATCACACGACATCACAACAACATCACACGACAACCGACATCACAACGACATCACACGACAACCGACATCACAACGACATCACAATACAACCGACATCACAACGACATCACACGACAACCGACATCACAAGACAACCGACATCACAACAACATCACACCACAACCGACATCACAACAACATCACACGACAACCGACATCACAAGACAACCGACATCACAACAACATCACACGACAACCGACATCACAACAACATCACACGACAACCGACATCAAAAGACAACCGACATCACAACAACATCACACGACAACCGACATCACAACAACATCACACGACAACCGACATCACAACGACATCACACGACAACCGACATCACAACAACATCACACGACAACCGACATCACAAGACAACCGACATCACAACAACATCACACGACAACCGACATCACAACAACATCACACGACAAACGACATCACAACGACATCACACGACAACAGACATCACAACGACATCACACGACATCACAACGACATCACACGACAACCGACATCACAACATCACACGACAACCGACATCACAACGACATCACACGACAACAGACATCACAACGACATCACACGACAACCGACATCACAACAACATCACACGACAACCGACATCACAACGACATCACACGACATCACAACAACATCACACGACAACCGACATCACAACAACATCACACGACAACCGACATCACAACGACATCACACGACAACCAACATTACAACGACATCACACGACAACCGACATCACAACGACATCACACGACAACCGACATCACAACGACATCACACGACAACCGACATCACAACGACATCACAAGACAACCGACATCACAACGACATCACACGACAACCGGCATCACAACGACATCACACGACAATGACATCACAACGACATCACACGACAACCGACATCACAACGACAACCAACATCACAACGACATCACACGACAACCGACATCACAACGACATCACACGACAACCGACATCACAACGACATCACACGACAACCGACATCACAACAACATCACACGACAACCGACATCACAACAACATCACACGACAACCGACATCACAACGACATCACAATACAACCGACATCACAACGACATCACACGACAACCGACATCACAACAACATCACACGACAACCGACATCACAACGACATCACACGACAACCGACATCACAACAACATCACACGACAACCGACATCACAAGACAACCGACATCACAACAACATCACACGACAACCGACATCACAACAACATCACACGACAAACGACATCACAACGACATCACACGACAACAGACATCACAACGACATCACACGACATCACAACGACATCACACGACAACCGACATCACAACATCACACGACAACCGACATCACAACGACATCACACGACAACAGACATCACAACGACATCACACGACAACCGACATCACAACAACATCACACGACAACCGACATCACAACGACATCACACGACATCACAACAACATCACACGACAACCGACATCACAACAACATCACACGACAACCGACATCACAACGACATCACACGACAACCAACATTACAACGACATCACACGACAACCGACATCACAACGACATCACACGACAACCGACATCACAACGACATCACACGACAACCGACATCACAACGACATCACAAGACAACCGACATCACAACGACATCACACGACAACCGGCATCACAACGACATCACACGACAATGACATCACAACGACATCACACGACAACCGACATCACAACGACAACCAACATCACAACGACATCACACGACAACCGACATCACAACGACATCACACGACAACCGACATCACAACGACATCACACGACAACCGACATCACAACAACATCACACGACAACCGACATCACAACAACATCACACGACAACCGACATCACAACGACATCACAATACAACCGACATCACAACGACATCACACGACAACCGACATCACAACAACATCACACGACAACCGACATCACAACGACATCACACGACAACCGACATCACAACGACATCACACGACAACCGATATCACAACAACATCACACGACAACCGACATCACAACGACATCACAATACAACCGACATCACAACGACATCACACGACAACCGACATCACAACAACATCACACGACAACCGACATCACAACGACATCACAATACAACCGACATCACAACGACATCACACGACAACCGACATCACAAGACAACCGACATCACAACAACATCACACGACAACCGACATCACACGACAACCGACATCACAACAACATCACACGACAACCGACATCACACGACAACCGACATCACAACGACATCACACGACAACCGACATCACAACAACATCACACGACAACCGACATCACAACAACATCACACGACAACCGACATCATACGACAACCGACATCACAACAACATCACACGACAACCGACATCACACGACAACCGACATCACAATACAACCGACATCACAACAACATCACACGACAACCAACATCACAACAACATCACACGACAACTGACATCACAACAACATCACACGACAACCGACATCACAATACAACCGACATCACAACAACATCACACGACAACCGACATCACAACATCACACGACAACCGACATCACAACGACATCACAATACAACCGACATCACAACGACATCACACGACAACCGACATCACAAGACAACCGACATCACAACAACATCACACGACAACCG
>NC_048580.1:6856993-6881993 GCF_013265735.2 Oncorhynchus mykiss
TCAGTTTCAACTCTATCCAACAGTCTCTGGTGTCAGTCTCAACTCTATCCATCAGTCTCTGGTGTCAGTCTATGGTGTCAGTTCAACTCTATCCATCAGTCTCTGGTGTCAGTTTCGTAAGAGTAATCGTTACATAATATTTTTGCGTTTTTGGGTTGGTGGACTGTTCTTTCCATAGCAGGCTACTAATGTGATAGTACGTATGGACAGTAGTACCTGTAGTTTTCATATGTTTTTGTATTAAACCAAAACCCAATCTCTCTGTCAAGAGTTTCCTGAGTAAAACATGGGGTCTGTTCAGATGGGTGCAATGTTACAGAATGTTTTGATAGCGTTGTGAAACGAGATAAGAAAAGTTTAAAAAAAAAACAACAACAACAACACAAATGTAATTTTGACACCGTATGCCTTGATAGGCTACCAATGAGAGAACAGGGGGGTGAAAAAAGAAGCTAAAGTCCACCGAATCCTCATTCCAGTAAGCACGAACATACATCTGTCCTTAATCTACAAAGCAGATCTTAACAGTAATTATTTTTAGGTCTGCTCATTTCAGCCTGTGCGTACAGTAGGCCTACATACGTATCTCTGTTCTTATTCTACAAAGCAGACCTTGATTCTTTTTTTAAGTGTGCTCTGCTCTGCTCTGTCACTACTGTCCCTCTGGGGATCTTGGTCTGCGTCACTCCGATCTTCTTCTTCTCCAGCCTGCGTTAAGACTGAAAGAGCACTGGTCCTCGAGGAGGGGGTAGTACTGAGTTCAGGCTTCAGACGTCATCAACTCCCTACCGGGACCCTCACTAAACCTAGCGTCTCTTGTAGCACGCTTGAACTCCATATATCCCACATCACCTCGATCCCCTACACCCCGAGGCTCTTGTGTAGATCTGAGAGGATTGGGTAGGTGTTGGTATGACAAGCAACATGACGTTGTGCTTTTGCGTCCCACCTGTCTGGTCTCCTCTGCAAGATGTTTCGGAGACTTTAGAGCATTGGTCCTCGAGAAGAAGGGACACAATTCCTGAGTTCAAGCTCCCGACGTCATCAACTCCGACGTCGTCAACTCCGAACACAACCGACCGTGGCCTCTCAAAACTTTGTCCAAACTATATTCCTTACAACTTCTTCAAAATCTGGTGAGCTTTAGTACACTCGAAAAACCAAGACACTAGCCTCTGATGTGTCAAACAATTCCCCTGAATCAACTCATGGCCTCACCCTGCCTACGCCCTACGCTCTACGCCCTACGCTCTACGCCCTTGTGTGTATCTGAGAGGAACGGAGTGGTGTCCGCTGTACAATATGGACACATTTCCACCTGATCTATCAGAACGTCATCGTCAACTCCCTACTGGATCGTCACACAACCTAGCTAGCCTCTCGAGTCACACTCTCCCTGAATCCCAAATCGACCCCTAGACCCTGGACACCCTAATCACTTGTGTAGGTCAGAAAGTATTCGGGAAAAAGGTTATGAGGAGCACGGTAGTGCTTAGCTTTCCATTTGAAAGTCTGGGTGGAATATTCGCCACATTGCTTACACCTATACCCTCCACTGAGATGTAGGGTGTAGGGAGTAGGGGACAAGGTGTTGTTTCTGGACACGGCCCTAGAGCCACACTTAGCCTGTAGTGCTCATTATACTTTATTCAACTTTCCGATGAACTTTGGTGAACTCAACAAAAAAAACAAGACACTATGGGACCTCATACAACAACAGACTATGACTTCACTATAAGACAAAACATGAGAGAAAATGCCTTTTTACGGCGTATCGGCAAAAACAAATCGAATGTTATTTGTCACATGCGTCGAATACAAGAGGTTTAGACTGAGACCGTGAAATGCCAACAATACAGAATTAAAAAGTTTTTTAAAAAAACGTAACAAATAAAAATAGAAACACAATAAATAACAATAACGACGCTATAAACAAGGAGTACGAGGTAGTTGAGGAAATAATGAGGCTACAAGGAGAACAAGTACTGAGTCACTGTGCAGGGGTACCAGTACTTAGTCAATGTGCAGGGGTACCAGTACTGAGTCAATGTGCAGGGGTACCAGTACTGAGTCACTGTGCAGGGGTACCAGTACTGAGTCACTGTGCAGGGGTACCAGTACTGAGTCAATGTGCAGGGGTACCAGTACCGAGTCAATGTGCAGGGGTACCAGTACTGAGTCACTGTGCAGGGGTAACAGTACTGAGTCACTGTGCAGGGGTACCAGTACTGAGTCACTGTGCAGGGGTACCAGTACTGAGTCAATTTGCAGGGGTACCAGTACTGAGTCACTGTGCAGGGGTACCAGTACTGAGTCACTGTGCAGGGGTACCAGTACTGAGTCACTGTGCAGGGGTACCAGTACTGAGTCACTGTGCAGGGGTACCAGTACTGAGTCACTGTGCAGGGGTACCAGTACTTAGTCAATGTGCAGGGGTACCAGTACTGAGTCAATGTGCAGGGGTACCAGTACTGAGTCAATTTGCAGGGGTACCAGTACTGAGTCACTGTGCAGGGGTACCAGTACTGAGTCAATGTGCAGGGGTACCAGTACTGAGTCAATTTGCAGGGGTACCAGTACTGAGTCACTGTGCAGGGGTACCAGTACTGAGTCAATGTGCAGGGGTACCAGTACTGAGTCAATTTGCAGGGGTACCAGTACTGAGTCACTGTGCAGGGGTACCAGTACTGAGTCAATGTGCAGGGGTACCAGTACTGAGTCAATTTGCAGGGGTACCAGTACTGAGTCACTGTGCAGGGGTCCCAGTACTGAGTCAATGTGCAGGGGTACCAGTACTGAGTCAATGTGCAGGGGTACCAGTACTGAGTCAATGTGCAGGGGTACCAGTACTGAGTCACTGTGCAGGGGTCCCAGTACTGAGTCAATGTGCAGGGGTACCAGTACTGAGTCAATGTGCAGGGGTACCAGTACTGAGTCACTGTGCAAGGGTACCAGTACTGAGTCAATGTGCAGGGGTACCAGTACTGAGTCACTGTGCAGGGGTACCAGTACTGAGTCAATGTGCAGGGGTACCAGTGCTGAGTCACTGTGCAGGGGTACCAGTACTGAGTCACTGTGCAGGGGTACCAGTACTGAGTCACTGTGCAAGGGTACCAGTACTGAGTCAATGTGCAGGGGTACCAGTACTGAGTCACTGTGCAAGGGTACCAGTACTGAGTCACTGTGCAGGGGTACCAGTACTGAGTCAATGTGCAGGGGTACCAGTAATGAGTCAATGTGCAGGGGTACCAGTACTGAGTCAATGTGCAGGGGTACCAGTAATGAGTCAATGTGCAGGGGTACCAGTAATGAGTCAATGTGCAGGGGTACCAGTACTGAGTCAATGTGCAGGGGTACCAGTACTGAGTCAATGTGCAGGGGTACCAGTACTGAGTCACTGTGCAGGGGTACCAGTACTGAGTCAATGTGCAGGGGTACCAGTACTGAGTCACTGTGCAGGGGTACCAGTACTGAGTCAATGTGCAGGGGTACCAGTAATGAGTCAATGTGCAGGGGTACCAGTACAGGGGTACGAGGTAGTGAGGTAATACAGAGCCTTCAGAAAGTATTCATACCCCTTGACTTATTCCTCATTATGTTGTGTTACAGCTTTTTACAGCTTGTTACAGTTTTTTAAATAGATGTTTTTTTCCTTACCCCTTGATAAACAATACCACATAAAGTGAAAACATGTTTTTTAAATTCTTCAGCAAATTTATTGAGAATGAAATACAGAAATATCTCATTTACATACACTACCGTTCAAAAGTTTGGGGTAACTTAGAAATGTAAAAGCACATTTTTTCGATTAAAATAACATCAAATTGATCAGAAATACAGTGTAGACATTGTTAATGTTGTAAATGACCATTGTAGCTGGAAACTACAGACTTTTTAATGAAATATCTACATAGGTGTACAGAGGCCCATTATCAGCAACCATCACTCCTGTGTTCCAATGGCACATTGTGCTAGCTAATCCAAGTTTGTCATTTTAAAAGACTAATTGATCATTGGAAAACCCTTACGTTAGCACAGCTAAAAACTGTTGTCCTGATTGAAGAAGCAATAAAACTGGTCTTCTTTAGACTAGTTGAGTATCTGGAGCATCAGCATTTGGGGATTCGATTACAGGCTCAAAATGGCCAGAAATACTTTCTCCTGAAACTCGTCAGTCTATTCTTGTTCTGAGAAATTAAGGCTATTCCATGCAAGAAATTGCCAAGAAACTGAAGATCTCGTACAACGCTGTGTACTCTAACCACCAGGCTACCTGCCGTCCCTACACTCTAACCACTAGGCTACCTGCCGTCCCTACACTCTAACCACCAGGCTACCTGCCGTCCCTACACTCTAACCACTAGGCTACCTGCCGTCCCTACACTCTAACCACTAGTCTACCTGCCGTCCCTACACTCTAACCACTAGGCTACCTGCCGTCCCTACACTCTAACCACTAGGCTACCTGCCGTCCCTACACTCTAACCACTAGGCTACCTGCCGTCCCTACACTCTAACCACTAGGCTACCTGCCGTCCCTACACTCTAACCACTAGGCTACCTGCCGCCCCTACACTCTAACCACTAGGCTACCTGCCGTCCCTACACTCTAACCACTAGGCTACCTGCCAAACCTACACTCTAACCACTAGGCTACCTGCCGTCCCTACACTCTAACCACTAGGCTACCTGCCGTCCCTACACTCTAACCACTAGGCTACCTGCCGTCCCTACACTCTAACCACTAGTCTACCTGCCGTCCCTACACTCTAACCACTAGGCTACCCGCCGTCCCTACACTCTAACCACTAGGCTACCTGCCGTCCCTACACTCTAACCACTAGTCTACCTGCCGTCCCTACACTCTAACCACTAGGCTACCTGCCGTCCCTACACTCTAACCACTAGTCTACCTGCCGTCCCTACACTCTAACCACTAGGCTACCTGCCACCCCTACACTCTAACCACTAGGCTACCTGCCGTCCCTACACTCTAACCACTATTCTACCTGCCGTCCCTACACTCTAACCACTAGGCTACCTACCCTACACTCTAACCACTAGGCTACCTGCCGTCCCTACACTCTAACCACTAGGCTACCTACCCTACACTCTAACCACTAGGCTACCTGCCGTCCCTACACTCTAACCACTAGGCTACCTGCCGTCCCTACACTCTAACCACTAGTCTACCTGCCGTCCCTACACTCTAACCACTAGTCTACCTGCCGTCCCTACACTCTAACCACTAGGCTACCTGCCGTCCCTACACTCTAACCACTAGTCTACCTGCCGTCCCTACACTCTAACCACTAGGCTACCTGCCATCCCTACACTCTAACCACTAGGCTACCTGCCGTCCCTACACTCTAACCACTAGTCTACCTGCCGTCCCTACACTCTAACCACTAGTCTACCTGCCGTCCCTACACTCTAACCACTAGGCTACCTGCCGTCCCTACACTCTAACCACTAGTCTACCTGCCGTCCCTACACTCTAACCACTAGTCTACCTGCCGTCCCTACACTCTAACCACTAGGCTACCTGCCGTCCCTACACTCTAACCACTAGTCTACCTGCCGTCCCTACACTCTAACCACTAGTCTACCTGCCGTCCCTACACTCTAACCACTAGGCTACCTGCCGTCCCTACACTCTAACCACTAGGCTACCTGCCGTCCCTACACTCTAACCACTAGGCTACCTGCCGTCCCTACACTCTAACCACTAGTCTACCTGCCGTCCCTACACTCTAACCACTAGGCTACCTGCCGTCCCTACACTCTAACCACTAGGCTACCTGCCGTCCCTACACTCTAACCACTAGACTACCCGCCATGTTCTTGTGAACTCTATTGCTCTGTAGTCACGGTCAGTTTAGAAGCCTAAGGTTAAGGCCTAAAGTGGCAGCGCTACGAAACACCAAATATCAGTAGGTATGCTGTAATATACAGTATAATTTAATATTCACTATTAGCAATTGCTGATGTTATTTTCAATACAGTTCTTCTACAATAAAGTACTGTTTTGTTATATATTTACAGCAGAATACTGTAAATGTTGGTGGATTGTGGAGAAATATTGTGGGAGGAGAAAGAATCGCTGCCTCATTTTAAAGCATTGCCTTCATAAGCGGCTATATTTGTTGCAATACTTAGTGAGAGTCCTGTACCAATTTACGAGATATGTGGATCGGAGTGGTAGAGAGTCTTCTACCTTTCAACGGGTGAATATTTACCCATGTAATCTGTTCTGTCCTGTAATCACATCCAGTTTGGAAGAACTTTGTTTAAGTCCTCTAGAAGTGCAAGTGATATAAAACACCTAGTATTCATTAATATGCTGTAATATGCAAATGCCTAAAGCCAACCTGTTCGCTCTAATGTCTTGTAATTACAGTAAAATATACTATAGAAGTAATTTGCTGACAGGTAAATAGTAACGTTTACTGTATTGCAATGTGTTTCATTGCTCTGGCATCAATTTACTGTGAATATCTCAGTATTGTATTGGCACTAGTGAAGGGAAATCTTAACGCTTCAGCATACAATGACATTCTAGACGATTCTGTGCTTCCAACTTTGTGGCAACAGTTTGGGGAAGACCCTTTCCTGTTTCAGCATGACAGTGACCCTGTGCATAAAGCAAGGCCCATACAGAAATGGTTTGTCGAGATCGTTGTGGAAGAACTTGACTGGCCTTCACAGAGCCCTGACCTCAACCCCATCAAACACCTTTGGGATGAATCGGAACACCGACTGCGAGCCAGGCCTAATTGACCAAAATCAGTGCCCGACCTCACTAATGCTCGAGGCTGAATGGAAGCAAGTCCCTGCAGCAAATGTTCCAACATCTAGTGGAAATCCTTCCCAGAAGAGCGGAGGCTGTTATAGCCGCAAAGAGTGGGGACCAACAACATATTAATGCCCATGATTCTGGAATGAGATGTTGGACGAGTAGGTGTCCACATACTTTTGGTCATGTAGTGAATATCATCAGATATCTTCTATTAATTACAATTTACTTAAAGTAGTGCAGGGTAGCCTAGTGGTTAGAGCGTTGGACTAGTAACCAGAAAGTTGCAAGTTCAAACCCCCGAGCTGACAAGGTACAAATCTGTCGTTCTGCCCCTGAACAGGCAGTTAACCCACTGTTCCTAGGCCGTCATTTAAAATAAGAATTTGTTCTTAACTGACTTGCCTAGTTAAAATAAAGTTTGCTATCACTGTGATATGTGTTTTTTTATTTCTATTCATCTCGGTTGAAGCAACTGACTGTAAGTTGCTAAGGACAAGAGCGCCCGCTAAAATGTCAATGTAAAAAATGAAAAATCCCAAAGTACACTAGATAATATGATGCTACATGGGTATTTCCAGTAATATACTGTAGATTTGATTACAGTAACATTTGTGGTACCGTAAAATGGATTACAGACAAATGGATTACTGTAAAATGGATTAGTGACAAATGGATTACTGTAAAATGGATTACAGACAAATGGATTACTGTAAAATGGATTACAGACAAATGCATTACATTAAAATGGATTACAGACAAATGGATTACAGTAGCTGTACAGTAAAATAAATTACAGTAACTTACTGGACAATTGCTGCCAGTATATTACTGTACATTTTACATTAAATGTTTTACATTGCAAACATAAATACACACACACACACACACACACCAGACGGGTGCCCTGAGTCCTCATAACCAGATCCGAGTTCTCCTTTGAAACTGACAGCTATGAGGTCACAGTGATGTCAGAGGCGTGAAGTCAACCCTAAAAACTATAGACGTTTAGTCAGGCACATGATATACACAGACATTTGCTTTTTCTAAAACAGAAAAATAAATAAATACAGATAAATAAATAGACACACACACACACACACACACACACACACACACACACACACACAAGAATAAAGGGAAGAGGATACTTCTCTCATCTCTGAGTAAAGTGTGTGTGTGTGTGTGTGTGTGTGTGTGTCTCTCTGTGTGTGTGTGTGTGTGTGTGTGTCTGTGTGTGTGTGTGTGTGTAGTGTAGCACTCTCCACTCCTCCTCTCCTGGCTGAGATTCAAGGACATGCTGCCAATAAACTTCTATGAGACTGAGGCTGTGTGTGTGTGTGTGTGTGTGTGTGTGTGTGTGTGTGTGTGTATGCGTGTGTGTGTGTGGCGGAGGGGATGGGAGGCAGGGGGGAGACCGAGGGGAGACTGGGTGTGTGCGTCAGCAGCTCGTCAGGGAGGCCCTTGCCAGGCAGAGAGAGGGAGCATGTGTTTCTTATCTTATCTGTGGAACCGAGGGCTAGACTGGAGCACAGCGTCCAACACAACGTGTGTGTGTGTGAGTGTGTGTGTGTGTGTGTGTGTGTGTTCGTATGCCCTTTCTTCCTAACTATGTGGAAGCCCTACTGTTGTTTGGTCAGTGTGTATCCAGTGCCAACATTTCAAAAAATGCTTTTTGTTCTGACTTCAGAGACCTGATTTCAACTAAACTCGCCTAAAACACACACACTGCAAGCAAACAGCCTTACTCAAACATTCAAACTCACAGTTCTCACACACACACACACACACACACACACACACACACACACAGAGAGACATATACACACACACACACAGAGACACACACACAGTACACAGTGACTTCCATGGAAAATAATTTGCACTATTTCCAGGTCATTAGATGTAAAGGTTAAGGGATATAAATGGCACCCTATTCCCTATTTAGTGCACTACATTAAACCAGGACTGGCACCCTATTCCCTATTTAGTGCACTACTTTAAACCAGAGCCCATAGTGGTCTGATGAAGTATAGTGTGACCCCCCCCCCCCCCCCCCCCCCTCCCACCATGGGTCTACAGTATGGTGTGACCCCCCACCCCCCACCATGGGTCTACAGTATGGTGTGTCCCCCCCCCACCATGGGTCTACAGTATGGTGTGAACCCCCCCCCCCCCCCCCCCCCCTCCCACCATGGGTCTACAGTATGATGTGACCCCCCCCACCATGGGTCTACAGTAGGATGTGACCGCCCCCCCCCCACCATGGGTCTACAGTATGGTGTGACCCACCCCCCACCATGGGTCTACAGTATGGTGTGAACACCCCACCCCCCACCATGGGTCTACAGTATGGTGTGACCCCCCCCCCCCCCCCCCACCATGGGTCTACAGTATGGTGTGACCCCCCCCCCCCCACCATGGGTCTACAGTATGGTGTGACCCCCCCCCACCATGGGTCTACAGTATGGTGTGAACACCCCCCTCCGACCAACTGACACGCACACTGGTTTCAATTACACTGATGAAGGTGTTCAGATTACCGCCAATGTGGGAACTCTTTCGCCTGCTACGTTAGAAAGGTCATAGGTTACCGCCATAGAAAGGTCATAGGTTTCTGTCTCCATGCTCCTATCTTGTCATAAAAAAATACCAAGGAACTTCAGAATATCAGTCTACTTAAAAAAAGTTCTAGTAGTCTAGTCAAGATTATAATAACAAAGTGCCAATTTCCTCATAATCTGGGATCTGATATACAGTGCCTTGCGAAAGTATTCGGCCCCCTTGAACTTTGCAACCTTTTGCCACATTTCAGGCTTCAAACATAAAGATATAAAACTGTATTTTTTTGTGAAGAATCAACAACAAGTGCGACACAATCATGAAGTGGAACGACATTTATTGGATATTTCAAACTTTTTTAACAAATCAAAAACTGAAAAATTGGGCGTGCAAAATTATTCAGCCCCCTTAAGTTAATACTTTGTAGCGCCACCTTTTGCTGCGATTACAGCTGTAAGTCGCTTGGGGTGTCTCTATCAGTTTTGCACATCGAGAGACTGACATTTTTTCCCATTCCTCCTTGCAAAACAGCTCGAGCTCAGTGAGGTTGGATGGAGAGCATTTGTGAACAGCAGTTTTCAGTTCTTTCCACAGATTCTCGATTGGATTCAGGTCTGGACTTTGACTTGGCCATTCTAACACCTGGATATGTTTATTTTTGAACCATTCCATTGTAGATTTTGCTTTATGTTTTGGATCATTGTCTTGTTGGAAGACAAATTTCCGTCCCAGTCTCAGGTCTTTTGCAGACTCCATCAGGTTTTCTTCCAGAATGGTCCTGTATTTGGCTCCATCCATCTTCCCATCAATTTTAACCATCTTCCCTGTCCCTGCTGAAGAAAAGCAGGCCCAAACCATGATGCTGCCACCACCATGTTTGACAGTGGGGATGGTGTGTTCAGGCTGATGAGCTGTGTTGCTTTTACGCCAAACATAACATTTTGCATTGTTGCCAAAAAGTTCAATTTTGGTTTCATCTGACCAGAGCACCTTCTTCCACATGTTTGGTGTGTCTCCCACGTGGCTTGTGGCAAACTTTAAACAACACTTTTTATGGATATCTTTAAGAAATGGCTTTCTTCTTGCCACTCTTCCATAAAGGCCAGATTTGTGCAATATACGACTGATTGTTGTCCTATGGACAGAGTCTCCCACCGCAGCTGTAGATCTCTGCAGTTCATCCAGAGTGATCATGGGCCTCTTGGCTGCATCTCTGATCAGTCTTCTCCTTGTATGAGCTGAAAGTTTAGAGGGACGGCCAGGTCTTGGTAGATTTGCAGTGGTCTGATACTCCTTCCATTTCAATATTATCGCTTGCACAGTGCTCCTTGGGATGTTTAAAGCTTGGGAAATCTTTTTGTATCCAAATCCGGCTTTAAACTTCTTCACAACAGTATCTCGGACCTGCCTGGTGTGTTCCTTGTTCTTCATGACGCTCTCTGCGCTTTTGACGGACCTCTGAGACTATCACAGTGCAGGTGCATTTATACGGAGACTTGATTACACACAGGTGGATGGTATTTATCATCATTAGTCATTTAGGTCAACATTGGATCATTCAGAGATCCTCACTGAACTTCTGGAGAGAGTTTGCTGCACTGAAAGTAAAGGGGCTGAATAATTTTGCACGCCCAATTTTTCAGTTTTTGATTTGTTAAAAAAGTTTAAATATCCAATAAATGTCGTTCCACTTCATGATTGTGTCCCACTTGTTGTTGATTCTTCACAAAAAAATACAGTTTTATATCTTTATGTTTGAAGCCTGAAATGTGGCAAAAGGTCGCAAAGTTCAAGGGGGGCGAATACTTTCGCAAGGCACTGTACCTGTAGGTTAGAGTTTAGGGCTGGGTTCTGATATACCTGTAGGTTATAGTTTAGGGCTGGGTTCTGATATACCTGTAGGTTATAGTTTAGGGCTGGGTTCTGATATACCTGTAGGTTATAGTTTAGGGGTTCTGATATACCTGTAGGTTATAGTTTAGGGCTGGGTTCTGATATACCTGTAGGTTATAGTTTAGGGGTTCTGATATACCTGTAGGTTATAGTTTAGGGGTTCTGATATACCTGTAGGTTATAGTTTAGGGCTGGGTTCTGATATACCTGTAGGTTATAGTTTAGGGGTTCTGATATACCTGTAGGTTATAGTTTAGGGCTGGGTTCTGATATACCTGTAGGTTACAGTTCCACCCTCCACATCTTCCTCCTCCTCCCCCCTCCTCCTCCTCCTCCCCCCTCTTCCTCCTCCTCCTCCCCCCCATCTTCCCCCTCCTCCTCCTCCTCCCCCCTCTTCCCCCTCCTCCATCACCAAGCTATTTTATGAGCCCAGACCCAAGGATAAGTAGTAAACAGCATGAATTCTGCTAACATGGACATTCATATTCCGAACAATCCACAATACTACTCTTATTAATACATCCATAGACCAATCATTAACCAATCTGCAATACATCCATAGACCAATCATTAACCAATCTGCAATACATCCATAGTGTACCATTAGATGCTGAAAGAAGTGCTTCTCTATGAGGGAGAACGCATCTCTGTCCTAAATGGCACTCTACTCCCTCTGCATTGCTTTTGACCAGAGCCCAATGGGATATCCTATGGACCATGGTCAAAAGTAGTGCACTATATAGGAAATAGGGTCCCATTTAGTCACTACTCTACCATGATTAAATGACATTCAATGGAGACAGGAAATGCCCAGCATGATAACTTCCTGCCCACAACATAAGACTTCTTCATTGAGTTAAGTCACTTCCTCCTCCACAGCCATTTTGGTTTGAGAATGCCTGTCAGATGCTATTAGTGCTGACCTGGAGTGACCTCCGTGACCTCAGGACACACACACACACGCATTTTAAATACTTTATTTGCATCCACCAATCAAATTGACAGGAAAAAGGATCCAAACAAGGTCCCTGTCTGCATGGCACTCAAGGTAAACAGCAAGAACTTCAGTAAAGCCATTCTAATGCCAATGTTAGTCTATGGAGATTGCATGGCTGTGTGCTCGAGATTGCACGTCTACAACGGGTGTGGCTGAAATAGCCCGAATCCACTAATTTGAAGGGGTGTCCACATACTTTTGTATATATAGTGTATACACTTCATTTTGAGTTGTAAAAAGTTACATTGTCTAACCTAAATACACAGGAAACAGACAACACATGGAAAGTATGTTTTCTCCCCAGTGAGAGAGAGAGACTAAAGTGCGTGTGACATTTTGTGAACGTCAGTTCCCCTCAGACACAATTAATCTATCCCTGAGCGCTCTCCCTTGGCCCAGGAAGTGCTGTCAGGATTATCCTAAATTAAGAAATGATTAATTGATTGTCAGAGAGACGTCACTGATTTTGAAAAGAGCAGCAGGGCAAAATGTTTTGCTGCTTTTCAATGACATAATGACATGATGCCACTGAATAGACTACTAGACTATAGTGACTAATACTGACATGATGCCACTGACTAGACTACTAGACTATAGTGACTAATACTGACATGATGCCACTGAATAGACTACTAGACTATGGTGACTTTAATACTGACATGATGCCATTGAATAGACTACTAGACTATAGTGACTAATACTGACATGATGCCACTGAATAGACTACTAGACTATAGTGACTAATACTGACATGATGCCACTGAATAGACTACTAGACTATAGTGACTTTAAAGTGGAACTGACAGCATTTAAGCCACATGAAATCGTATTAAAATATGTTAATATATACCCCCAGGAGGAATATGGCACCCTTTTAAAAATTATTTTTATATATTTTTTTTTTAACATTTTCTGACAAGCGAGCACTTAGATATGGTCATTTTCATAAATTCATAAATTCATAGAAAATTTGGGAATTACATATAGTAAGGTATTTTGGAAAATTGTATAGCAATATAGAGTGGGCAGTATAGAGTATAGAGCAATATAGAGTGGGCAGTATAGAGTATAGAGTATAGAACAATATAGAGTGGACAGTATAGAGTATAGAGTATAGAGCAATATAGAGTGGGCAGTATAGAGCAATATAGAGTGGGCAGTATAGAGCAATATAGAGTGGGCAGTATAGAGCAATATAGAGTGGGCAGTATAGAGTATAGAGCAATATAGAGTGGACAGTATAGAGTATAGAGTAATATATAGTGGGCAGTATAGAGTATATAGAGTGGGCAGTATAAAGTATAGAGCAATATAGAGTGGGCAGTATAGAGTATAGAGCAATATAGAGTGGGCAGTATAGAGTATAGAGTATAGAGCAATATAGAGTGGGCAGTATAGAGTATAGAGTATAGAGCAATATAGAGTGGGCAGTATAGAGTATAGAGCAATATAGAGTGGGCAGTATAGAGTATAGAGAAATATAGAGTGGGCAGTATAGAGTATAGAGCAATATAGAGTGGGCAGTATAGAGTATAGAGCAATATAGAGTGGGCAGTATAGAGTATAGAGCAATATAGAGTGGGCAATATAGAGTATAGAGCAATATAGAGTGGGCAGTATAGAGTATAGAGCAATATAGAGTGCGCAGTATAGAGTATAGAGCAATATAGAGTGGGCAGTATAGAGTATAGAGCAATATAGAGTGGGCAGTATAGAGTATAGAGCAATATAGAGTGGGCAGTATAGAGCAATATAGAGTGGGCAGTATAGAGCAATATAGAGTGGGCAGTATAGAGCAATATAGAGTGGGCAGTATAGAGTATAGAGTAATATATAGTGGGCAGTATAGAGTATAGAGCAATATAGAGTGGACAGTATAGAGTATAGAGTAATATATAGTGGGCAGTATAGAGTATAGAGCAATATAGAGTGGGCAGTATAGAGTATAGAGCAATATAGAGTGGGCAGTATAGAGTATAGAGCAATATAGAGTGGGCAGTATAGAGCAATATAGAGTGGGCAGTATAGAGCAATATAGAGTGGGCAGTATAGAGTATAGAGCCATATAGAGTGGACAGTATAGAGTATAGAGTATTATATAGAGTGGGCAGTATAGAGTATAGAGCAATATAGAGTGGACAGTATAGAGTATAGAGTATAGAACAATATAGAGTGGACAGTATAGAGTATAGAGTATAGAGCAATATAGAGTGGACAGTATAGAGTATAGAGTATAGAACAATATAGAGTGGACAGTATAGAGTATAGAGCAATATAGAGTGGACAGTATAGAGTATAGAGTATATAACAATATAGAGTGGACAGTATAGAGTATAGAGTATAGAACAATATAGAGTGGACAGTATAGAGTATAGAGCAATATAGAGTGGGCAGTATAGAGTATAGAGAATAAAGTATAGAGCAATATAGAGTGGGCAGTATAGAGTATAGAGCAATATAGAGTGGACAGTATAGACTATAGAGTATAGAACTATATAGAGTGGACAGTATAGAGTATAGAGTATATAACAATATAGAGTGGACAGTATAGAGTATAGAGTATAGAGCAATATAGAGTGGGCAGTATAGAGTATAGAGCAATATAGAGTGGACAGTATAGAGTATAGAGTATAGAACAATATAGAGTGGACAGTATAGAGTATAGAGTATAGAGCAATATAGAGTAGGCAGTATAGAGTATAGAGCAATATAGAGTGGACAGTATAGAGTATAGAACAATATAGAGTGGACAGTATAGAGTATAGAGCAATATAGAGTGGGCAGTATAGAGTATAGAGTATAGAACAATATAGAGTGGACAGTATAGAGTATAGAACAATATAGAGTGGACAGTATAGAGTATAGAGTATAGAACAATATAGAGTGGACAGTATAGAGTATAGAGTATAGAGCAATATAGAGTGGGCAGTATAGAGTATAGAGCAATATAGAGTGGACAGTATAGAGTATAGAGTATAGAACAATATAGAGTGGACAGTATAGAGTATAGAGTATAGAGTATAGAGCAATATAGAGTAGGCAGTATAGAGTATAGAGCAATATAGAGTGGACAGTATAGAACCATATAGAGTGGACAGTATAGAGTATAGAGTATAGAACAATATAGAGTATAGAGCAATATAGAGTGGGCAGTATAGAGTATAGAGTATAGAGCAATATAGAGTGGGCAGTATAGAGTATAGAGCAATATAGAGTGGACAGTATAGAGTATAGAGTATAGAACAATATAGAGTGGACAGTATAGAGTATAGAACAATATAGAGTGGACAGTATAGAGTATAGAGTATAGAGTATAGAGCAACATAGAGTGGGCAGTATAGAGTATAGAGTATAGAACAATATAGAGTGGACAGTATAGAGTATAGAGTATAGAGCAATATAGAGTGGGCAGTATAGAGTATAGAGCAATATAGAGTGGGCAGTATAGAGTATAGAGAAATATAGAGTGGACAGTATAGAGTACAGAGCAATATAGAGTATAGAGCAATATAGAGTGGACAGTATAGAGTATAGAACAATATAGAGTGGACAGTATAGAGTATAGAGTATAGAGTATAGAGCAACATAGAGTGGGCAGTATAGAGTATAGAGTATAGAACAATATAGAGTGGACAGTATAGAGTATAGAGTATAGAGCAATATAGAGTGGGCAGTATAGAGTATAGAGCAATATAGAGTGGGCAGTATAGAGCAATATAGAGTGGGCAGTATAGAGTATAGAGCCATATAGAGTGGACAGTATAGAGCAATATAGAGTGGGCAGTATAGAGTATAGAGCCATATAGAGTGGACAGTATAGAGTATAGAGCAATATAGAGTGGGCAGTATAGAGCAATATAGAGTGGACAGTATAGAGTATAGAGCCATATAGAGTGGACAGTATAGAGTATAGAACAATATAGAGTGGACAGTATAGAGTATAGAGTATAGAACAATATAGAGTGGACAGTATAGAGTATAGAGCAATATAGAGTGGGCAGTATAGAGTATAGAGCTATATAGAGTGGGCAGTATAGAGTATAGAGCAATATAGAGTGGGCAGTATAGAGCAATATAGAGTGGACAGTATAGAGCAATATAGAGTGGGCAGTATAGAGCAATATAGAGTGGACAGTATAGAGTATAGAGCCATATAGAGTGGACAGTATAGAGTATAGAGCAATATAGAGTGGGCAGTATAGAGTATAGAGCAATATAGAGTGGGCAGTATAGAGCAATATAGAGTGGGCAGTATAGAGTATAGAGCCATATAGAGTGGACAGTATAGAGTATAGAACAATATAGAGTGGGCAGTATAGAGCAATATAGAGTGGGCAGTATAGAGTATAGAGCCATATAGAGTGGGCAGTATAGAGTATAGAGTATAGAACAATATAGAGTGGACAGTATAGAGTATAGAGCAATATAGAGTGGGCAGTATAGAGTATAGAGCCATATAGAGTGGACAGTATAGAGTATAGAGCAATATAGAGTGGGCAGTATAGAGTATAGAGTATAGAACAATATAGAGTGGGCAGTATAGAGTATAGAGCAATATAGAGTGGGCAGTATAGAGCAATATAGAGTGGGCAGTATAGAGTATAGAGCCATATAGAGTGGGCAGTATAGAGTATAGAGTATAGAGCAATATAGAGTGGGCAGTATAGAGTATAGAGCAATATAGAGTGGGCAGTATAGAGTATAGAGTATAGAGCAATATAGAGTGGGCAGTATAGAGTATAGAGCAATATAGAGTGGGCAGTATAGAGTATAGAGCTATATAGAGAGGGCAACTGTGCGTTTGGACAATGAATAGACACTGGAGTAAATAAAGCCTAATAAAAACATCTGTCCTGTCCACGACCGGAGTCTACGCAGACCGGTGTGCTATAGTCAATCAGAGCGTCATTCACTTTGAACTGGACTGTGTGTTTACAGGAAGTAGGACCTGCCGTCATTCACTTTGAACTGGACTGTGTGTTTACAGGAAGTAGCAACAGCGTGACTTTAGATCATTGGAACACATTTCACCAAAAGCCACAACATTACACCTGAATGGATTTCTGGAAATATGTCAACAACAAGGGAGTCAGTCCTCTTACATTTGGGAACTTCACAGATCAAATACCCTTGAAAAGGTAGGCTCTGTCTCCCTCAGTTATACACATCAACAAGACCAACAACTAATTATTGCCAAAGCGATATGAGCTCAAATCTAACGAGGGAACATTAGATATACCCTCTCAAACTTTTCAGCTAGTTGATCGTCAAAATTGCACTGATAAACAATGGAGAATAGTAGCTGGGTCTCTCTCCTGCAGCTTGCTTGCATGCTTGTCCCAACCCACGGTTTGAAAACTGAATTGGAACTTGCCTGACAGCTCACCCATTTGATCGTTGCCAAATACATTTGATTGACAACTAAGAGATATGCTAACTGTGGATAACAGTTGTTCAAGTTCAGCACAGCTAGCTAGCAAAGCGATTCACATTCCTTGCTAGCTAACTAAATGACACCTGCAGCATCTCTTGCTGTAGCCAACAGAAAAATACACGAGAGGGAAAAAGTCAGTCATTCACCCACTCCTCCAATTACATGACATCCTCCCATACAGCTAGCGAAGGTTAGACTTTGTGTTTTTATCTTTCTAAATAAATAGCTAGTTACATAAATAGTTACACTTGCCCGGGGGGTGTCAAACTCGAATCAGCGTATATGTTGAGAAAAAAATAACTCATTCGTCGGCCCAGATATAGCCTATTTGTTGTTGTTTTTTAAACGTGCAACTTGTGACCCAAACTGACCATTGTTTTATTAGGAAAAAAAAATAGGGTCCTTTATAATGTCCACTTTTATACATAAGATGCTGTATATTAACATGTTAAAACAAAATAAGAGATAAATAGTATTTATCCAGCCTTTGCTGCTGCTATGCTTAAAGATGTGCATAATATGCTGCGAACCCTAATCAAAAATAATGTAATAACTCCCAAGTAACAAAATCGTAGCTATAGGTTGTTGTAACATTTAAAATTAAACTTTCGTTTGTTTTGCACTGCCTGGATCACCGGTGCGGTTGAATGCAGCATCGCTGTGTCTTGCACTCAAAATGTCTTGTAGTTGAGTAGCCAACCTAGACTACAGCTCAAATGTTGCTGTAATAGGTCTACACGTTTCTATTTTGCATTGGGTGTTTTGTTGCAGATTTAGTTGTTTGGTTATTCATTGTCAAGCTGTTCAACTGAAGATAGGCTGCAACATTTGAGTAGCCTAGCTAGGATTGTGGCATGTGTCTGTACACTTTCCCTCCGCTGTGTGCTGTAAACCGAACACAGGAAAGCAGCGCAATTGAAGTTGAATTCACCTATGCAAGCGCATCAGGCTGTAATTTCATAAAGTAGATAACATAACTGTTGACTCATTTACATTCGCTTGTGTGTCCTATTCGACCCGCGGGAGTTGTGTTTGACATATGTGCGCTTAACCCACGTTATGATTGACTTGTGATCACTGACTGCCCTTGCTAATTTGATTGTATTGATATTCCCATTCTTTAGGGTGCGTTTCTAATTTCACTCTGGCTCTATATGATTTCAGAACACTCTCGTCTGAGTGTGCCAGACTGCAGAATAATTTATGAATTTACGAACGCACAACACCCCGTAGAATATGGCTGGTGTCAGTAAACCTCGGCAAAAAAAAGCGTCATTAAATTGTATAATTTTGACATGCAAAGACCCAAATGGCGTTCCATAGCACAGTTACCGTCACCAACACTCTGGGTAACATGAAAACAGCTTAACCAGCTCAGCTAGGGAGAGAAATGGTCAGTGATGTGTTCTCTCTTTTACGTCTGGAAGTAGCTAGCTAGCTTTTTTTTTATTTATTTAACTAGGCAAGTCAGTTAAAGAACTAATTCTTATTTTCAATGACGGCCGCAGAACGACAGATTTGTACCTTGTCAGCTCGGGGGGTTTGAACTTGCAACCTTCTGGTTTGAACTTGCAACGCTCTAACCACTAGGCTACCCTGCCGCTTGACTGCTTTTGTGAGGACGGATCCCTCGGATCTACCCTACTCCTCCGCCAGAGCGTCCAGTATGCGAAACGCTCTGAATTTACAAACAGTCGTCCGTTTTTGTTTATAATATTAATTAAGTCATTGAAAATTAAATGGTGCATCAAGAATGGGTGGAGACAGCAATTAATGTACCACGCGAGCTGTAAATGTATTAATGAATTATTCATTAAACTGCATCCATCTATTCTGCCAACAATACATAACAGCACATCATCGGATTTAGAGTCTAATATATATAACTCATATTTTTAAAACCTCTTATAAAGTTGATTTTGAAGCATAAAATTGCAATTTTTGACAATGACTCTTTGTTTCATATCTTCAAAGTAGTTAAAAAGTCGCTTTAAAATGGCCTTTTCAGCCAGACGCAATATAGTAGAGGAGTTATTTTTGCATAGTTGCTATGCAAAAGGTTTGGTCGTACGTTCTACGCGAAATGGCTGCTGTGCAGGCTGGATAAGGTTATTGTCACCTCCTAGCTAGGTAGCCAACTTCAACTAACTCAGTCATGTCAAACATTGAACCTGTAACGACGGGACACTAGCTGCATTTTATTTTGTTTGAGATTTTTATTTTTTATTAAATTTTTTACATTTTGGCATTTACTTGGATATGTCCATAATAATGACCTTGATCAGTTGATGCGTGATTTCACCTTGGCTCAGAAAATGTATCTTCTCGTCTGGGCACCGTTCACTCTCTATGTATTGTACAGAGATCAACTTCTAAAGTAAAACATTGTTTCCGAGGTTGGACAGACAGACAAACCTAATATTAACCCCCCGCTGCACCGAACTAAATGCTAGGCTGGAAGAAACGTGAAATAATGTGCGAGTTTAAATAAATACAAGCGATGATTCGGGACAGCAACATGAACATGATATTCTGATGGAGGCACAGTGATCATTTTCTGATTGAACTGTTAGCAGGCATAGTGTGTGCATGGGATGGCCAATATAGCACGGTTAAGAAGACTGCTTGTACAAGCAGCATCCAAGGTCCAAACAAGCAGTTTAAGAACAGTCAAGTGTAACTGTAGTCCTACTGTAGGTGCGATGTGCGTCAGAGAAAAACGCGCCTAAATAGGTGGCTGCCGTGTAGGGCTAGTCAAGGGAAATATTGATAGGTCTACTCTACAGACAGGCGTTATTTCGCTTTTACGTTTAACTTTGTATGTAAGTTCAACATAACAATGGGGGCCTATCTACTGAGCCATAGCCGCGCAGTCTTGCAAGGAATGAACGCGCAATGCATAGACAGAGCCTGGACTTTAGGTTCTGGAGAAACGGGTCAACAGTGATGCTGCTTCTTTCGCACCCACCAGCTCCGTAGACCAATTTTACCACAACAATAGACCAGGGATTTCATTCCGGTACTCTCTTCGTAAAGTATAGGACTGTGTCTACTCCTCGTCGTTCTACTAGGCTAAAACTACATGTTGTGGGGTATTAATTATACTGTTCCCTGATAACACCCATGTTTCGGATGTTATCACTGATCAGCTATCAATCTGTTGCCATTCCGAAAGTTAGATAGGCTATTTTCAAGTTGTTATAATTGGAAGTGATCATAATAAGAAATGTGTATTAATTGTGTAGGCTATTTACTTTTTGCCTTTTGTATATCTCTGTTTTGCTTCTCGTAGTGTATTGATGTGTATATCATTTGTAATTGCAGGGTTAATCTGTAAAAGAGACATACGTTTCTCAACATGTCTCCCTGTGAAAATAAAGGTTCAATACATGTAAAAAATATATATGTTAATAATCGAGCATTAATGTGTAGCCTAATTGTGATCACGGCAAAGTCCAAAAACTAGAGCCACAAAATCCCGCGTTCAAGTCGTGCATAATAAGACATGCGTAAAATGTGGGGAATACCAACACATTTATATTCTGAATTGATGGACATGATCCCATTGATAAAGATGGTTTTCAACAGTTTGACTGTTGCAAAGAAAAAGTACTTACTTGGGCCCAGAAAACAGTCCGTTATCCTTCGAAAACAGCTTGTCGAAGACGGACCATCATCCATGTCTGCCTGTGAGAGAGCAGAGCGCAAGGAGGGACACGCTACGGAGAGAAACCAGGGGGCTGTGCTTCTCTGCTCAAACTGCCGCTGTTCAATACCGGAACTAGAAAGGTTGATCCAGATTGCCTGGAGATTATAGGTCCTACAATACCACTAGCCAACCGAGCTGGGGGGTGGGGGTGGGTGCAGAGGTCGTGAGCAGTGCGTGATCCGTGATGAGCACGGTAGCCTACGGTACACCGTAGAGGCGAGAGCAGCGGCGGTACAGGGTCTGCCCACTCCCTAGCCTTACGAGGTGTAGCTAAACCTCGGTTGAACCGCCTCCTCTCCTCGCCGTGGCAGCAGTTATACCGTGAATGTGCATGAGGAACAGAAAGAGAGGAGGGAGACGGAGACGGAACGGAGGGAGGCACGGACTGGTAGGAGGGACAAATAGGACTGTACTCTGCCCTACAAAGGCAAAATGCAGTAACTATACCGTAGCCTAGTAGAGGGAAAAAAACTGAAAAGTGTAGAGTATTGGCTGCGCTGGAGATGAACGCTGACTACTCCTGTCTCCCCACCCTTATGGAAAAACCACATGATTTGACATGTGACATTTCCACATGTTTTGCACATATGAAATCAGGTTGCTGTCATCTAAGAGGGTGTTAGTTCAAATCCCAGGTGTGGTTGCGTCCCATGTATGCTAGCCAACGTTGAGGTCAATTCTATTAAAAGTTCCAGTCAATTCTGAAAGTAAACCCATTTTAAATGTTCACGAGATTTCACAGGCGATGCCCCTGCAAACAAAAATGAGTCTTTATGATAAACACACACTATGATTTAAACATACAGTGTTTTCAATTTACATATTTTTCCCCACACTTTGACATACATTGTATATACCGTACTTACACATGTCATTCATTACCTGGGATTTGAACTAATAACCTGTTGCTTCACAGCATTCCAATCTTCCTGCTCCACCACAATGTCTGTTGTCAGTAACTGATTTCACCTATATTCCTACACTTTGGACATCAACATAAATCTCAGCTTTGTTAAAAAAAAAAAATACACTCAAGAAAAAACAATTATATTATTATAATGATCCAGGAGTACCATTAAAGCTGCAATATGTGACTTTTTGGGCAACCTGCAACCAAATTCACATAGAAATTATAGATCTGTCATTCTAATTGAAAGCAGGTCTAAGAGAAGTGTAGATCTGTTCTGTGTGCTCTATTTCTATGCTTCCGGCAGGGTAGCCTAGTGGTTAGAGCGTTGGACTAGTAACCGGAAGGTTGCGAGTTCAAACCCCCGAGCTGACAAGGTACAAATCTGTCGTTCTGCCCCTGAACAGGCAGTTAACCCACTGTTCCCAGGCCGTCATTGAAAATAAGAATTTGTTCTTAACTGACTTGCCTGGTTAAATAAAGGTAAAATAAAAAATAAAAAATGCTTCCCAAGTTTCTTTTTTTGAATCTTTTAGTTTCGGTTTTGTACACCAGCTTCAAACAGCTGGAAGAAGAAAAAAAAGAAAATGTTTATGGGAAAATATATTTCACAGCGGTTTAGATGGTACAATGAACTTAAATTAGGCAAACTATTATAATTTTAGCAACAAGAAAATGGCGGAGCGATTTCTGCACAGTGCACCTTTTAAAAACACAACAATATACCCCACCAACATTCTGACAACTATACAGAAAACCCTAAAAATTGCTGAAATAAGTAAGTTAAATAAATTATGAGACAATAGTCAGATTAACTGGTAACTAAAATAGTTGTGCAGATGGCAACTCTTTTGCTAAGTGCAGATATGTACTGTGGGTAATGAATGTTTTGGGGTACACTACAGACCTTGTGGCGCAGCAGAAAGATCAGCGTACCTCGAGAGGTTCTGAGTTCAAATCCCTGGTGGGGGCATATTTTTTTTAGCTGAACAGTGATAACAACATTTGGTATTTTATTAGGATCCCCATTAGCTGTTGCAAAAGCAGTAGCTACTCTTCCTGGAGTTCAACATTAAACACAATACAGAACATCAATAAACTAGATCAGCTCGAGGACAGAACTACATCAATGTTTTAAGAATTACCAAAGGCACACACAGCCTACATATCAACACATACTATCTAGGTCAAACAGGGGAGAGGCGTTGTGCCGTGAGGTGTTGCTCTATCTGTTTTTAAAAACCAGGTTTGCTGTTCACTTGATCAATATGAGATGGAATGGAATTTCACGTTTGAAAACGTGATCAAATGTGATGTTTAAAATGTTTTTTAAAACACGTTTTCACATGTGAACTGTCACGTGAAGTGTTCCCAAAACACATTTTCACGTGATTTCACGTTTCACGAAATCATGTTGCTCAACATGTGAAAACATAAAACTACACTGTTAGTCATTCCTATTCATTTAGTAGTACATTTTGTAGTCACTTTACGGTACATTTCTATAGTAAAAGGATTAGTGTTATTAGTGTTTTGCTATATATTTACTGTCAATCGCAATGCACTTGGGTATTTTTTGACCCCTCATGCAAATGAACTTGGCAAACCTATAGTGTAATTTAGATGTGCTTATGGCCACAAACGTATTGGCAAGATTACATTTCTGTACTTTGCTAAAAGTTGCCCGGAATCAAGTCAATACATGTGTGATTATCTGACACCGACTAAAAAGTAACCGTGCTCAGGGACACTAGACTTTAAGGCCTAGATTCAATCAGAATCAGATCCAAGCGTAAACACGCTATAGCCGACACACAGCTGGTTGTTTTGGTGGTGACGGAGGTGTAACTGGGTGGCAAATCAGGGAGTGGCCTGCCCGTGTAGTTACTGTCACGATGCCACACCAGTCCTACTCACGGTAGACGTTCAGAATGAGAACGTCTAGGCTATATTGAAATAATGACACTCAAATTGAATATAAATACAGAAAATAATGAGGATTTCTATCAGCCTAATTGAGGTGTAGATCACATATCACACATCCCAGTGTTCCAACATGTAAACAAGGCTACATGGGATCTCTCCTAATGCAGCCAATGGCAATTTCCACAATAGAGTCAAAAGTACTCATAAGGTATCTTCAGAGGCCCACATAGGTACTCACATGGTACTGGCCGGTACCTGGGTGCATGTGAGTATAATCTAGTATTGGTATGGGCAACTTGATGGGTATTGGGGCCACAAAAAAACGGAACTCGTCGTGATGGGTCGCAATGGCTTGTGGGTCTGTGTACCCACAGCCATAAAGCTCTGTTCGTAACCATATGGGAGGTGGAAATTTACCAGTTGTGAAGTCATAAATACCCGTTGGATGCATTCACGTGCTTTGAAATCGGTAGGAAACGCCAAATGGCTAATGGCCAACAAGCTGCATCAACCATAAACTAAAAGCAAACATTTTATAGAATTCAAAAACCATATTAATAGATTGCTTTTTATAAATAATGTTTTGTTGTTACATTTAACTGTCAAATGCTGTTACCAAGGTAATTTCCTTAGTAGGTGATGTCAGAGGTCAGCATGTTGGAAAAGTCAAAGATGATAGACGCGTTTCTCGCTAGTAATTACCAGTTGTAGGGCCGTTCAAGTGGATTTTTTCCAATCGTATGTGGTAAATTCTCACTTCCCACTTGGTTACGAAT